>NW_007253282.1:827027-831225 GCF_000164805.1 Carlito syrichta
CTCTCACACTCCCTCCCCCCCCCTTTTTGCTCTCTCTCTCTCTGTCCCCGCCACTCTCTTGCTCTCTTGCTCTCTTTCTCTCTCGGTCTCTCTCTCTTTTTCTCTCTCTCTCGTCCTTCCTCGGTTACAGTCCCTTCGTGTAACTGCCCCTTTAATAAATCTCTCAGTTCAGATGGCGTGGAGTCGTTACTGGGCGCCCCCAAAACTTCTTTCAAAATGGAAAGGCGAGGAGACAGGCAGTGGGAAGGAGGGGGACAGGCAGTGGGAAGGAGGGGAGATGTGAAACAGGAAGGAGGG
This sequence comes from Carlito syrichta, assembly GCF_000164805.1. Classification (NCBI taxonomy): domain Eukaryota; kingdom Metazoa; phylum Chordata; class Mammalia; order Primates; family Tarsiidae; genus Carlito; species Carlito syrichta. The sequence continues at coordinate 827,325 of NW_007253282.1, forward strand.
GGACAGGAAGTGGGAAAAAGGGGGAAAGAGAGAAGACAGGCAGTGGCAAGGAGGGGGGCAGGCAATAGGAAGAGGAGGGGACTGACAGCAGGAAAAAGGGGGTGCCCGGGTGCAGAGGGGACAGGAAGCGGGGAAGATAGGGGACAGAAAGCAGAAAGGAGGGGAGACAGGCAGCAGGAAGAAGGGGAAACAGGAAGTCACTCCTTGGATTTATGTGAAGAATTATTTCAGTATGATAGAGTTCTAAGTGACTCTCGAATCTAAAGGCAGTATGCAAAATTTTCTGAGCCTATAGGATTATTTTTATTTTTATTTTTGAGTCAGAATCTCACTCTTATCCAGACTGGAGTGCAGTGGCATGCTCACAGCCACTGCAGCCTTGACCTGCTGGGCTCAGGTGATCCTTCCACCTAAGCCTTCCAAGTAACTGGAACCACAGGCAGGTGCCACCATGCCCGGCTGATTTTTGTATTTATTGTAGAGTTGAGGTCTTACCATGTTGCCCAGGCTGGTCTTGAACCCCTGGGCTCAGGCAATCCTCTTGCCTCAGCCTCCCAAAGTGCTGAGATTATAGGTGAGCCACCGTGCCCAGCCCCTATAGGCTTTTAAAGGGTGTAGGTATAAGAAAAAAGCGAGGCAAGGACTGTTTTCTGGAGGGAAAGAATTTCAGGTAGAAAGTACTTAAAGGTAGGATGCAGGCTGGGAAAGCTTAACTGTAGAAAATATTAGGAAATGGACAAGTATATAAATTGATAGTTGGAAAGCAATCTGAATTTTATTCTCAATCTCAAAAGACTTCCGTTTGGAGTCACTGGCCACTACACATAATACAATTTTTTTAATACCCAAGTGAAAATGAGACTATCTATGTAGTTACTGCGTGGCTCAATTATAATTAGTTCTTTTTCTCCTTTTCAGTTCTTAATGTTGTGTTTTGCCCACTTTGTCACGTTATATTTAAAATTTGATGTATTCTGTTCATACATGGAAAACACTTAACATTGGTATGTTGAAACCAAGACCCTGGGGAAGGGCTATGATCACTGACTTGATTTTTTGTCAACTATAGCTAGTATTAATTTACCATCTTGAAGAGCATTGAAAAGTTTCTTCTCCTTAGTTCAGATGAAGAGAAAACATGATTAGCAAAAACTTTACTGGAATCTGTGATACCTCCTGGTAATGTTGGTTTGTGCATATTATATAGAGAGTAAGGAAAATTATGGCAACAAGAACCCTAGCTGTGGTATTGTTGCTATGTAAGGTTGAGAAGTGCTTTGCTGTTTCAATATTAATGGGAGAGGATTTATGTAAGATTAGCCTGAACAGTGGTTCTTGGATATTGTGCTCTGATACTCTGTTCATTGGTGGTGGTGATGTTTCATATCCCCATACAGAGCCCGTGACTGACAACAACCTTATGTCTTCCTTGCAGAACAAAGGTCAGGTCAAGGTTACCCCTCGAGGATGACCTTCCTTTCTTTGAGAAGCCCCTAAGTAGACAGATATCCTTACCAGACTTATCTCAAGAAGAGCCTCAGCTGAAGACTACAGCGCTGGCAAATGAGGAAGCCCTGCAGAAGATCTGTGCTCTTGAAAATGAACTTGCTGCTCTCAGAGCTCAGATCGCCAAAATTGTGACCCAGCAAGAGCAGCAAAATTTCACTGCAGGTCTGTAAGTCCTACATTTGTTTGTTTTAACCAGCAAACTGGAAATTAGGAGAATGCCACTTATTTTAAAATTTGTTAGTAACAGCTATTGGTGTTGTTACAAAACCAAGTGTCAGTCCTCTTTGCATAGTACAATATAGAACCCAGTCAAGTTTAGGTGGTGTGTATTTGTTTTGAACAATCTTGTTGCTGTCAGTGTGGATGACGAGGAAATATCTTTTGGAAAACACTGAATCTGATGTAGTTGAATAGCTATTGCCATGAATGCTTTTCTTTCCAATGGGAAACTTCCTTGTTCTTGATAATGGCACCGACTGTATCAGACATGGGGTAATCCCACGGGTTGCTGTCTGCGTAGCGAAAGGAGCGTGGTTTCTGTGCAGGACCTGTCCGAATGAGTGTTGTTTACTACTTGTGTATCTTGAGGCAAGCACTTGACCTTTTACCTACCTTTCCTGCTCTAAATTGGGGATAATAATACCTATGTTACCAAGTTCTTGTGAGGGCAAATGTGGAAAGCAGGTAAAAATGCTCTGAGCACACAGTAGCTACTGAATAGTCATTCTTCTTCCTCTTTCACAAAGTAGACCTGAATTCGGGCCTGGTCAAATATTGTTGCTTTTATTAGTGTGGCATCCCTCTGATTTGGGAGGAAACCAAAACCTTGAAACCCTGGCCCAAAACCTGTTGGTAAGTGGTGATTGTTTGCCTGTTGTTCCTGAGTCCTGGCTAGACTCAGTATTAACCAACTCTGTCGGACAAGGATAAGAACAATTAATTACCCTGCTTCTGAGCCATTTGGCTTGTGCTTCTGGAGTTTAAAGTAATCTAGCGTGGAAACCTCATCTGACCTGGGCATGGCAGAGGAAGGTGGGGTGAAGGCATTCTGGGGACTGATGCTAGATTTCCATGAGTATGTAACTTTCTGCAATCCTCAAGTCCTGCCTTTTTAAATAGTTTTTTCTTTTGCTTTACCTCCCTCTTCTGGCAGACTAGCAAACTGCTGTAAATAGTGAGATAATTTTAGAGTTTGTGCCAAGCTGTTCTGTATCTAGCCTGAATCTTTAATGTAAAATTCTTTTGCATCAGCGTACCCCCCTCAATGTAGTTCATCTCACAAACAACTCATTAACCTCTAATAATGCAGAGAGATGAATTTTAGGTCCTATGTTTTCCCCTTTTTTTTGGAGTTGGAGTCTCACTCTGTCGCCCAGGCTAGAGTGCAGTGGTACGTTCCTGGCCACCACAGCCTTGACTTGCTGGGCTCAGGCGACCCTTCCACCTCAGCCTTCCACGTAACTGGAACTACAGGCGCGCACTACCATGCCCAGATAATTTTTTGGTTTATTGTAGAGACGAGGTCTCATCATGTTGCCCAGGCAGGTCTCCAACCTGCGGGCTCCAACAGTCCTCTCACCTTGGCCTCCCAAAGTGCAGGGATTATAGACTTGAGCCACCATACTAGGCATAGGTCCTTATTTTATAACCTCTTTAACTCTTATTTAACTTCTCGTTTAACTTCTTGTTTGGGAAATGAAGCATAACACTCTTTTTCTTTTACAAGTTTATTCAACAGTAATTCTAAAACTTTTCTTCCAGACACATTCTAGTAAATGCAGGTTTTATATGCTTTGTTAAGTGTATAAGAAAATACACTTAAGCCAGGCTCTGTGGCTCATGCTTGTAATCCCAGCACTTTGGGAGGCTGAGATGAGAAGATTGCCTGAGCCCACAGGTTCGAGACCAGCCTGGACAACTTGGCAAGACTTCATCTCTACAATAAATAAAAAATTATCTGGGTGTAGTAGTACGTGCCTGTAGTTCCAGCTACTTGGAAGGCTGAGGTGGAAGGATTGCCTGAGCCCAGCAGGTCGAGGCTGCGGTGGCCAGGAGCATGCCACTGCACTCCAGCCTGGGCGACAGAGTGAGACTCCAACTCAAAAAAAAGAAAATGCACTTAAAGTGAATCACAAATTTATCAGTTTTTTTCAATTAGTTAAAATAGTACAAGATTGTCAAACTGTATGTATTGAAGATAGAGGTGTTTGTACAGTACAGACTGCCCTGTATTTCTGCCAAAAGTGATAACAAACTGTGTCACATTTGGTATCACAAAACATCCCTGTTAAATTAAATGGAACTTTTCCATCTGGAGAGTTTTGGGTTGAAAGATAGTGGCTGTTGGGCTCGGTGGTTCAGCCTGTAATCCCGCGCCTTTGGGAGGCTGAGG
>NW_007253282.1:831338-842737 GCF_000164805.1 Carlito syrichta
AGCAGGTCGAGGCTGCGGTGGCCGGGAGCGGCCACTGCACTCCAGTCTGGGTTGACAGAGTGAGACTCCAACTCAAAAAAAAAACCAAAAAACAAAAAAGAAGGATAGTGGCTAAGATTCAAGCATTTCTCATGAAGTATCTGAAATTGCCTTTCTCCTTACATAACAGATTTTTTTTCAAAGATATTATTTCTAGGGACACAAATCCTAAACATAATTTTGCTTTTAAATACGGATATTTTCTTTGCCTAATACCATCAGAATTAAGTTTATTTTTCCGTATTTCTACAGGTGACTTCAACTCTGCCACATCCGTTCCTACACCATCACCCCCTCCGCCTCCCCCACCACCCCTGCCTCCCCCTCCACCAGGGCTTCACCAAAGTATATCTGCTATTGATCTGATTAAAGAACGGAGAGAGAAAAAAGCCAGTGCTGGAAAGACTTTGGTTAAGAACAATCCAAAGAAGCCTGACATGCCAAATATGCTAGAGATCCTTAAAGATATGAACAGTGTAAAACTTCGATCAGTAAAGAGGTGAGGATACATTTAACTTCCTTCTTAAATCTCCATTTTTCTGTCTTGTAAAACCAAAATACCAGGCTTCTTGAGAAATTTGATTTTATAACATGACCACCATGAATAGTTTTTAGTTTAACAAAAGATGGGTCCCAGTGGTTTTAATACACAGTAGCTAAGGATTCGTAAAATAAACTAATAGTTTCAGGGTGGTGTTTTTAGTTTTCCCATTTCATTTAAATATCAGCCCTTTCACGTCTTGACTGTGATTGCTCATGCATTCATTCAGTAAAGGTATGCTGTGTGCCCACTAGGATAGCCACTAGACACTCAGGGAAGATGGCATCCTAATTGTCCTGAAGGAGAGCACAGTCAGTGTTCTGTCGGTGTAGTCAGTGGCTCTTTTTTGGCCTCTGGTGTGCTCTTATGTGGAGCCTTAACTCTAAGCTTCCACCTCACTGCTGGCAGTAATTACGAGGTCTGTGGAGTGGCTGTGATGCTAGGGTGGTGCTGTCAGGTCAGCAGCTGTCAGAACACTTCCCCAGAGGTCAGCATATTCACTTGACCCTGAGTTTCTGTTCACTTAAGGTCAGAGCAAGATGTAAAGCCCAAGCCAGTGGATGCTACTGACCCCGCTGCCCTCATAGCAGAGGCTCTGAAAAAGAAATTTGCTTATCGATATCGAAGTGATAGCCAAGATGAAGTTGAAAAAGGAGTTCCAAAGTCTGAATCAGAGGCTACCTCAGAGACAGTGTTGGTGAGTATTAGCCCAGGTTTCGTGCCTGTTAAGTGGGAGTTCACCCATTGCTGAGTACCTGTATTTTGCCAGTCATTCAGCCATATCCTCTGCAAGACTCAAAGGATTTAGTTCCTACTTGCATTGCAGCTAGCTGGGAAAAGGATAACATCTTCATTTAGCATTTATATTTTTATTTTTCTGGCCATAAAAGTAATAGTTGTGCATTTGGAAATATGAAGTTTGCAGAGGACCAAAAAGAAGAAAGCAAAAGTTAACCCCTGAGCTCACTGCTCAGCAATCCCAATGGTTTTTTTTGTTGTTTTTTTTTTAGTCGGAATCTCACTTACGGCCACTGCAGCCTCGACCTGCTGGGCTCAGGTGATCCTTCCGCCTCAGCCTTCCAGGTAGCTGAAATTACAAGCATGTGCCACCATACCCAGCTAATTTTTTGATTTATTGTAGAGATGAAGTTTTACCAAGTTGCCCAGGCTGATCTCAAACCTCTGGAATCAGGCAGTCCTCTGTCTCCACCTCCCAAAGTGCTGGGATTATAGGTGTGAGCCATCACGCCCAGCCCCAATGTTAAATTTTCTGTGCAGAGTTGTATTTTTTCTTCAGCATAATGAAGTGGAATTCAATATAACAGGCAGTCTGTACTTTGTGATACAGAAGTTAAGAGTAAAGCAGATCATTTTCTCAGTGTACCCTGTGTTTTCTGAAGAGGGTGAGATTTGACGTGGGCCTTGAAGGATGTGTATCATGTCATAGGTAGAGACTAGTATATTTCATGGAAGCTTTCAAATACTAATTTATACATTCCCTTTATGAACATTACTATCATGGGGGATATATATGCTTATCAATTTCAAAGAGGTAGATATCTCAGAAATTCTAGCACATTTTAAAGTCTTTACACATTGGAAACTACTCTTTCCCTTTACTCAGAGATGTAAAGTTGGACAAAACTAGAGTATTGTCAAAATGATTGTAGTTTTGTCTAGGAAGCAATTTGGCTATCTCTTTGCCTTTCATTATGTTATGCCGTTATAACACCCTGCAATTTTTTTTTTTTTAACCACCCTGCTATTTACAAAGCTTTTTTTGTTTTGTTTTGTTCTGAGGAGTCTCACTGTCGCCCAGGTTGGAGTGCAGTGGCATTCTCACGGCTACTGCAGCCTCGGCCTGCTGGGCTCAGGCCATCCTTCTGCCTCAGCCTTCCAAGTAGCTGGAGCTACAGGCACAAGTCACCATGCCCGGCTAATTTTTAATTTATTTATTGTAGAGATTAAGTCTCTCCAAGTTGCCCAGACTAGTCATGAACCCCTGGGCTCAGGCAATCCTCTCACCTCTGCCTCCCAAAGTGTTGGTATTACAGGTATGAGCCACCACACCCGGCTGTAAAGTTTTAATAACCAACAGCTGTTTGGTTTCTCATGCAGAATAGAACATGCAGCCTTCTGATCCAAGATTAGGTTAGGTAGGGGGCATATCATTACTGTTATTTGAACCAATATCATTATTTATGCTTTTTGTTTCTTTTTTAGTTTGGGCCACACATGTTGAAGACAACAGGAAAAATGAAGGCTTTAATTGAAAATGTATCAAACGCCTAACAGACAATGAGCTGCAAAAGACTATCCTGGTTTTGCTGTTGGTTTGTGAGGGCTAAGTTTGGCTAGTAGGAATCAACACTACTTAGGAAATACCAAACTTTAATATTCAGTGGTCTCCTTTTTAGCCTAATTAGAGGATTAATGAAAGCATGTAAGTCTGATCTTGCTTTTATGAGATAGTCAGTTTGGGAGCTCTTTATCACATACGTGTATTCTGACATGTTTTTAATGTGCAGCCAGGGTGTTCAGGTTTCCAGTCTTAAAAACATACAGATTTCAGAACATAGAACATTTGTGGATATTACTGCACATTTTAAATTCTTAACACTAATTTATCTGTACAAATGTTTTATATGCATCTATTTGGGTATAAAACAGTTGATGTAAAAATTAGTAATAAATGATGGCAATGAGGGTAGTTTTATCTTCGTTTCCAGTGATCATTTAGTATTCATTGATGGAACAGCTGGCATAACATAAGTTGTTGGAGTGAAATATTTGCCATTGGAATCTTCTTGCCTTGAGCACAACTTGCATCTTAGATTCTCTCTCACATTTTCTGGGAGCTGGGATTTGAGTAGGAACTGGTTGATGGTCACGTGACTTCAGTATAGACAGACTAGTTTCAATATAATTTCTCTTAATAATATGATAGCTAAAAAAGGAACACATTAATTCCAAATTAATTTGTTCAACAAACATTTATTGATCCCTAATTTACACAAGCCCTATGCTGAGCATAGGAACCAAGTAACCAGCTGATCATAACTTGGTTTCCCAGGAAGAGTTGTCTAAAGGGAGAGAATAATTGATAGTTATATTTCTCATTGTAAAAATATTGACACTTGTTTGAAAAAGATAGCTATTATTGGGAGTTTGGTTAATGTAAGTTTGCCATGAGGTAGTTCCACTCTCTATGTGCTGACAAACTGGGTCTGTGAGCTTTTACGAATCCTTATCAGACTCTTGGGACACATCATATCTGGAGAGGTGATGCTACTCCTATGAGTGACAAGTTGACCTTCCCGAGGTAACACCCAACTCTGCTCCCCTCGGACCCACAGTGTCCAATATGGTAGCCACTAGCCACATGTGGATATTGAGCCCTGAAATGTGACTAGTCTGGATTGAAATATCTGTTAAGTATATAATGCATATCAGATTTCAAAGACTTAGTACCAAAAAAAGAATGTAAAACATCTCAATAATAACTTACATCGACATTTTGAAATGACAGACTATTTTGGAATAAATATAATGTTATTAAAATTATGGTATTTTTTTTTTAATGTGGCTACTAGAAACCTGAAGATTACATATGTAGCTTGCATTCCATTTCTATTGGACATCATCCCTCTTCCATACAGACAACGACAATATGTTGACCGAAGTCTGCACTAAATCCCTTCTAATGAATTGGACCTGGAAAGCTAGAGGAGAGGCAGAGGGTACCTTTCTTACACTGATACCAGTCTAGTAGAAGTAAGTGGCCATTTCTTACTACTTTAAAAAGGCCAATGACAAATAAGTGCAACCAGTGTTTTAGTACTCATAAGAGCTGCTGATGTCTTATGCAGTTGTTCCCAATTGTGAGAACAAAAGGCTATGGAGTCAAAAGGCCTGGCTCAAAGCTGACATCTGCCCTGTGTTAGTCGGACTCTGAGCAAACCCTCAGCGGGCTTCAGCTTGCTCCCACATCCGGTGCAGACAGTAGATGAGCTCTGACTAAGGAAACATCCGATGAGTGAATGCAGGAGCCAAGGGTTTACTTTTGATTGCTCTGTAATTTAGCTTTGTGACTTGCAGGGGATTGAGTTATAAGATAAATATCAAAGATAACATGTGAAAAGATAGGTTTTTATTCATCAAAAGTTAACAGCAACAGGCACATATTAAAATGAGTATGGCAAAGCCGTTTACAAATGGCTTTACACTCAAGCTTTCTCCCAAGAAAATGGCTGTTGCAACAAACTGTAAACATAATTAATAAACAGTCTTTTACAGTAACGGGAAATACAAATGAACTAAAAGAAAGCACCGGTTTCTCTTAAAACTAGATTACAGTTGTGCTTACTATACATAAAACAATTTAAAACAAATTACAAAAGTGGAATGTTTTAAGTTTAAAATTAGTCCTTATATTTTGTCCTAGAAAACATCTGTTCACATCAAAAAGCCCATCAAAGGGTAACATTTCATCAAAGGGAGGGACAAGAAAACAATGCACTTTTTTCAAATCAAAACAAGAAGTTTGGTCACTTAGCTTTGTGCATAGTTTAAGGCAACTGGAGCAATCTGTTACAGCTTACCTACCTTCCCCTCCCCCAAGTGTGGCTGCTCGTTATGTCACATTCTAAAATAAATAAAAGCTTACATTTCAAATGTTTTCCCACATGGATAAACATAACACATGCACAGTCATACATGCACAAACATGCACGCAAACGCACATCCACACATTCACACACAGCATACCTCTCACTCACTGCAGCAAAAGGGACTTTAGTACCCTTGATCTGAAGGACACACTTCCCCATCCCACTTTATTTCAGATTGGCAAATACCCTGAGCTGATTATGGTGTTTTAAACATTCCATCTTTTTCTTGCATGTGCAGGTCAAGTGTACAGTAGTGAAAACAACATGCAATGTCTTCACTGCAGAATCATAATACAGCTAGGACATTGGTGTTCTTCCCCTCCCACCCCAAATTAAAAACTAATAGTTAAAAATAAATTGCACTGCCAAACAGCACTGGAGTGAAAGCCTGGCGGTACTCTATGATAAATGCTTAGTTTCCAGTGCACAAAGTAAAACTATAGCAAATGGGAGGCTTTGGTGGCATCCAAAGAAGAAAAAAAGGCAAACCAGGGGGGAAAGAGCTGCAGTCTAAGGTTTGATCTTAAAATTTTTTAGTGGTTCCTTCACAATCATGCTCCAAGGCAATTTAGAACCAATATTTTCAGAGTTGATTTGTAAACATTGAGTCTTGCCAGAGGCAGCAGAGGGGCACTTCACATTTCCTTTTTTCAGAGAACTTAGTGGAAGGTACAAGATACACATTGTTGCATCAGGCTGGTTAAATTCCAAGAGACTGCTGCTGGACGATTCAGTTCAAGTTTCATGGTTTGAAGAACAGATGCTTTGAAAAACTCGTGGCACTCCTCAAAATTTCCTGTTACTACTTCTGAATTTCCTCCTGCTAGGCTTTGCATGTTCAAGGTTTCACACGAAAGCCAAATTCATATTGCTATATGTTCAGGTCTTATAATTAAAAAGTAGGTTCCAATGATCCAACAGAGGAAATCCTGGAAATAAGTAATGCTGGCTGGCATCGTTCACTCGGGAACCTTGGCAGTCAAGAGTAAGTTCTCTCACCTCAAGACCCTATTTCACATTTCTAAAAACCTCTGGGAGGCAGTTTGTCCTCTGGTTCTGGGGGTTATGATAACCGATTTTCCTGAGGTATGAACTGTGAGTTCAACTCAAATGCAGCATTGGCATCCTCACTGCTGGACTGTTCTCTCTGCAGTCCCTTCCAGCTGGCTTTATTCAGCCCTACGTGTCCAAGCATTGTCTGGGATAGTCTTGTATTGGAAAATCTGGCCCATTCCGTAAATAAAGGCTCCACTAGGTAAGTCATAAAACCTTCAGAAAAGAAAAAAAGTTATTAATATATGTGCCGAAACTTTACATCTATACAGTGTTAACCTTCTCAAAGTCCTTATATTACCTAAATGTTATTTTTCACAAGACCCTAGTGTGTGTGTGTGTGTGTGTGTGTGTGTATGGGGAGGTGTATGTGTATACTTTACAGATCTCTGAATTGATTTTTCAAGTAACTCAGTGGAACCTCAAGTAAAAGTGAACTTTTCTGGATATTCCTCTCACCTGCACTACTTTCTTCTACTTAAGCAGACATGCAGTGACCATCACCTTCTCTGAGGACACTAGGGCATGACACAATTCGAGGGATAGTTCTAATGTGACAACTGGAGGCTAAGGAGGGGTCTCCCCCAGCACTGTGGGGGACACGGTCTGAACCGGAAGGAGGCAGTTTACTGCTTCATCCCCTCAAGGGTGGAAATCTTCACACCTGGTCATGACTACAACTGGTCATTTTACTTAAGAATTCATAAAGCCAAAACTCATGGTAAGAATAATTCAGTTTAAAAATAACAGATGACGTTAATTTTAAAAAATGTATTAAACACCCATTGTGTACTAGAAACCGATTTTATACACAATTCATATAATCTCCTTTAACTTTTTAAATTGCAGTCAGAAAAGGAAAATGAGCATTTTCAGGATTGTGTGCGTCTTTCTGTTTAATAGCACTCACTGCATAGTATATCTGATTTAATTATTTTTATTTTTATATATATATTTTTTGAGTCAAGGTCTCAAATCTGTTGCCCAGGCTGGAGTGCAATGGTATGATCATGGCTCATCACAGCCTCAAACTCCTGGGCCCAAGTGATCCTCCTGGTTCAGCCTCTGAGTAACTAGGACTATAGGCATGTGCCACCATGCCTGGCTAATTTTTAAATTTTATTTTATATTTAATAAGTAGGCCTCACTATGTTGCCCAGGCTGGCCTTGAACTCCTGGCCTCAAGCAGTCCTCCTGCCTTGGCCTCCTAAAAGTGCTGGGATTACAGGCATGAGCCACTATGCCCAGCCTTTATTTTTATTTTATTTTTGAGTAGAAGTTTCATTCTGTCATCCGGGCTGGAGTGCAGTGGCATACTCACAGCCATCGCAGCCTCAATCTGCTAGGCTCAGGTGATCCTTCCACTTTGGCCTTCCAAGTAGCTGGAACCACAGACATACACCAACATACCCAGCTAATTTTTTAAAACATTATTTATTTATTGAGAGACAAGTTCTTACCAAATTGCTCAGGCTGGTCTCAAACCCCTGGACTGAGGCAATCCTCTCAACTCCACCTCGCAAAGTGCTGGAATTATAGGTGTGAGCCACCATGTCCAGCTTGTGCCCAGCCTTTAAATAGTATCTTATACAAGGTTAAAAGAAGTCCCCTATAAAGCAGTTTACTGGGATGGGTTGGTGGCTCATGCCTGTAATTCTAGCACTTTGGGAAGCCAAGGTAAGAGAACAGCTTGAGATCCGCCTCCGCAACATAGTGAGACCTTATCTCAAAAAAAAAAAAAAAAAAAAGCTTATCAAAATCATATAGTGGGAAGAAATAAAATCTTACTCAGATTTTGATCTATTGCCGGGCTTGGTGGCTCAGCCTATAATCCCGTGCTTTGGGAGGCCGAGGTGAGTGAATTGCGTGAGCCCGCGGGTTCGAGACCCACTTGAGAGACCTCATCTCTACAATTAATAAAAAAAAATTAGCCAGGCATGGTAGCACGCATCTGTAGTTCCAGCTACTTGGAAGGCTGAGGCGGAAGGATCTCCGGAACCCAGCAGGTCGAGGCTGCGGTGGCCGGGAGCAGCCACTGCACTCCATTCTGGGCAACTGAGTGAGACTCCAACTCAAATGGTTGAATTTTTTGTACATGGTATCTGAAATAGTAATTATATCTGCAATCTGCAATAAAGCTTGCTTGCTTTCATTGATGCCTTCCCTCCACACATATTTACCAAGAACCTACTATGTGCCAGGCACTGTGCTAGGATGGCTGGGGATGCCGCCATAAGTAAGACAAGATCCCTGCCCTCGAGGAGCTTGGGTTCTGGTGAGGAGATAACGTAGAAAAGTGTCATTACGGTGAAAGAACACAGCAGCTTTTTGACAGCCGTCCTCACACCACCGTGCCATGCAGAGCCAGCCACCCAAAACCCTGTCTTTCCTACATGCCATGGTTAAGTCATTAAGCACCTTCGTTTTGTACTCAGAACCTTATTATCAGGTTTTACATGATTCATCCTATTTCATTCCTCCAATTGTTCCAACTGGTTGGGATCTTTGGGGATCTTGCCTCTAACATTCAACGAATTAGCTATCACTTCTGGCTCTATGTAACCCTGAAATTTCTTTTAGGTCTTAGGTACCTGATAAAAATAAACAGGCTAGAGCAATGAAACAGTCTCTCTCTCAAAGGGCAGGATTCTATTAATTAGCACTCAAGCACAGTTGTTAAACCGTTTGTAAATCCACTTAATTGTACTAGCCCCACAAGTCTCTACTTATCTTCACCGGTTTCAGAAGATGCTTTGTCAAATGCTTTCTCCTATCCAGGACATGATATTTTCTTGTTTAACAAAATTAGTATTCCTATCAAAGAAGGGACTGTATTAGTTAAATGACTTGTACTTAATGATTCTATACTGGGCAGTTTTTAAGATGCTGGGATTTGATGTCAAAAAGACCTGGACTTGAAGCCCACACAAACACCTGCTAACTGTGAAGTGGGCTAATTATCTGAAAAGGGGAATACTCAAGTGCTTGCCTCCTCAGGTTGCTATGAGCTATGATGAGTCAATAGATGTCCGCGTTCATGATTATTTATCCCTATCCCTCCGACAGTCCCTTCTAGATCTGTCCAGCAGTTACCAGATTGATAGTTTGAGATGAATGGTCAAAGGGTTCTAGCCTGTTTCCTTACAAAAATTTAATTGTTTATTTTTTTAGGGACAAGGTCTTGTTCTGTGGCCCAGGTTGGAGTGTTGTGGCATGATCATAGCTCACTGTAACTTTGAACTCCTGGGCTAAACTGATCTTCCCACCTCAGCTTTCCAGATAGTTAGGACTACAAGCACGCCACCATGCCCAGCTCTAATTTTTAAAAATTTTTGTAGAGATGGAATCTCACAGTGTTGACCAGGCAGGAAACTCCTGGCCTCAAAGCGATCCTCCCACTGCAGCCTCCCAAAGTGCTAGGATTTCAGGCGTGAGCCACCACACCTGGCCTAAAAATTAAACATTTTAAAACCTCATTTGCAAGTTAGCTCATTTCCTCAGACAAGAAAAATTTATTTAAAGTAACTACCTGTTTACCTACCTTCGATTTAATACTCTTTTGCCCATTTTTCATCTATTCTTCTGCATTTGAAGATTATTTTTGAAGATTATTCTACTTGAGACTCAAATGTCTTACTATCCTCCCAAAGAAAAGTGTCCTGGCTGGACACAGTAGCTCAAGCCTGTAATCCCTGAGTCCAAAGGGTTCGAGACAAGCCTGGGCAATATACAGAGACCTTGTCTCTACAATAAATCCAAAAAATTAACTGGGCATGGTAGTGCACGCCTGTAGTTCCAGCTACTTGGAAGGCTGAGGGGGAAGGATCGCCTGAGCCCAGCAGGTAGAGGCTGTGGTGGCTGTGAGTGTGCTACTGCACACCAGCCTGGGTGACAGAGTGAGACTCCAATTTAAAAAAAAAGAGAAAAAGAACAGTGTCTGGCTACCCTCGGCAATCCTGGCCAACCTGAGCGCTCAGAGATTTGGCACACTTGCACACTTCTGAAGTCTGGGCCATACTCTTCTGCATGCTCTTCATTTCTCTACCTCTCCCTCTGCAGTCAAATCAGTCACTGCCCGTTTTCTTCCACATGAGGATCCTTTGCACTTACAATGTGAGACGACACTTTTGAATTTCTGATCCCACAGCACAGTCCTCCTTTCAGAGTATTATGTCACAGTACTGTGCTATCTTCTGACTTTCTAGAAATCTTATCTTTCTGAAGTTTGGGTACACACTTCACTGTGTTCAATCTAATCCTCAAAGGCCCTACTCAACACAGCTACAGAAATTACACTCCTCCTTCAATTCCGTGTTGAGTTACCTCCCCCTCTACTCCCTAAACCCCAGTCCACTAAATCCTTGTCAGTGCTTCCTGTGCTTTCCTGCAACAAACTGCACGTGCATCAATCACAGAACATTTCTAACACTTTCTATTATGGACATTACTTCACTCTGCAAATAGTTCTCAAATGCCTCCTGCTTGCTTCCAGGTGGGCGAGGCAAGACTATGAGAGAGACAAATCAGTGCTTTGTAGTCTGGAAGAGGTGACTGACTGCCTGAAGAGAGTGGAGGGCTGCTTCTCAAGAAGTGACATTTGAGCTGGGTCTTCCAGAAAAAGAAGTCTATTAGGCAGATGGAAAGGACAAGCAAGGTGCAGAGACTGGAGGAGCAACATGGATTTAGGAAACACTCAAGTATCCCAAGGTGCTTGTATGAAAGTGAGAGGGAAGTGGGAGGAAGCTGACTGAAGAGAACTCAAGCTGGATGACAAGAGGCCTGTACAGGACACTGGAGAGTCAGATTTAATCAACAGGCAGTGCTAGATAAGAAGGCAGCAATGGAAGCTGGTCTTCACATCATGATCAGGAGCAGTGGGCTACCAATCTACTTTTAAATAGCAGCCTAGAAGCCAGGCTCGGTGGCTCAGCCTGTAATCCCCCGCCTTTGGGAGGCTGAGGTGAGTGGATTGCCTGAGCCCGCGGGTTCGAGACCCGCCTGGGCAGCAAGACCTCATCTCTACAATAAATCAAAAAATCAGTCGGGCGTGGTAGCGCATGCCTGTAGTTCCAGCTACTCGGAAGGCTGAGGTGGAG
>NW_007253282.1:842757-848868 GCF_000164805.1 Carlito syrichta
CCACTGCACTCCAGTCTGGATGACAGAGTGAGACTCCAACTCAAAAAAAATAAATAAAAATAAATAAATAGCAGCCTAGAATTATGCAAATAAGGCTTCCACATAGGCAAATAATGTATTCTTATTTACACAAGAACAGAATCCGTTATTGCTGCCTGCGCTTCAGAATTATGCTTTTTATATCCCCAGATAAAATAAGAGCAATAACAAAGGAAAACATGGGGAAGGCTTCTTAAATTATTTTTAAAAATATAAATGAGCATAATTTTAATATTTTATATTTCTAATATATTTCTCTTATTGACAAAATTAAAATCAGTGACATTTTTCTAACTAGCTATATCTAAATATGTATAGTTACCAATCTGGATGTTGGCAATAGATTCAGTCTGACGATCACAAAGTGGACTCACACCCAAATGATACTTTTTTTCTATATCTCCTATAATTAAAAAAAAAACTATTAATATGAAAAATATCTATTGGTTAAGTATATATAAAGTCTTCATCACAACTGTAATTTCCTTAGGAAAAACATGCTTAATTCTCATGAGAAGAAAATCTCAATTAGTTCTTTTTAAAACTTTAAGTTTTTCACATACAGAAAAGGTGGCCAAGCTGATGCCTTTATTTAAATAGAAGAGGTAGAAAACTTTTACAAGGTGTTACCCTAAGAATGCAAGTCTGTCAGCATTTAAGTTTACAACATAAAAGAAGTTGCATAGAATGAAGATCCCTGGATGCTGGCTTTAAATTACACACAAAAAGTCACATGTTCATATGGAGTGAAGCAAGCTCAGAAATATCTTTCTGTACAATAAACTGCAAGTCTATACCTGATCAATCAAAATGAGGATGACTGATTTTCCAGATACTCAATTTGTGAAGTACGATTATATGTATACCTACTGTGAATTGGCACGAAAAATATTAAGTCTCTACTGCTAGACTCTTATAAATGGTTGAATTCTTATTTTATTCTTATGATGTGAAAAAAATGAACAGAATAGATTAATTATCACTCTACAAAGCTGTAACTTGCCTTGATGGAAGAATTCCTCTGTTACTTTTTCACTCCACTGCTTGCTTAATTCCCAGGTCCGACATGGGTTACAAATATCAGCACATTTCAAAGCCATCTAGCAAACAAAATATTAATATTGTCTTAAGAGATATTCACTTGACAATAATACCAAAGAGCCAAGCACAGGGACTAGATTAACCATAAAATGTAAACAAATAAGCTAGAAATAAATCCAATTGTCTCTCCTATTTTTAGAGGTAAGAATTTATTCGAATACAATGATAGTTGTTGACTGGTACCCTAATCTTGCAGAAATTGTTTTCATCAGAAATCTTGAGTGTGAAAAATATATGTGATGGCACCTTCCTAGGGAGCAGACTCATCAGTGATCTGTCAAGAGTGTGTACTAATTGAAGGAACGTCCTTAGCTCTCCCTCAAGATTTAACTACTCTGAAAAACTACAACGGAAAATTTCATTTTATCTAACTTTTTTCTGAGTTGGAGTTTCACTCTGTTGCCCAGGCTAGAGTACAGTGGCATGATCATCCTCGACCACATCCTCGACCTTCAGGGCTCAGGCAATCCTTCCACCTCAGCCTTCCAAGAAGCTGTAACTATAGGCATGCCACCACCATGCCCAGCTCATTTTTTGTATTTACTGTAGAGACGAAGTCTTGCCATGTTGCCCAGATTGGTCTCAAACCCCAGGGCTCAGGCAATCATCTTGCTTTCACCTTCCGTAGTGCTGGGATTATAGGTATGAACCATTGTGCTCAGCCTCATTTTTATTTTAAGACATGTAATTTACCCTGGAAACAGATTCTTTCCAAGTCCCATTTTACCTGTAAAACCAAATGTCTATGTCTGGCGTCTTCTAGGCATAAGTCACCACTATCCAAATGGGACCTAAACAATGACAGATACTCATTCTGGCGACTGATGTCTGTGGCTAGTATCAAAGCACCTATCTGAGTCTCCATTTGTTGCCTGAAATTAGAGAAATATAAAGAGAAAATATAAGACTTTCATTAAATAGTTACTTCTTGATTAGTTTTCTTAAACTTAATTCTTGGAAAACTTTATAATACCCTAACATATTCTGTCATTCAACTTAAAATTTATCACAAAAAATGAATTTTAAAAAATGCATCAAAAAGTATTAAAATAGTCAAAACTAAAATTAGGAGTTTGTAGAAGAATACCAACACACAAACATTCCAAATGGAGGGCCTTTATTTTGCCAGCCAAAGTATAATTATTTGGTTTAAAAATTAAACACTATATCATCAGAATGTTGTTGGAGAAAATTCTTTGCTGGATGGAATTCTTGGTAGGAAACTCTTGTCCTAAGGGTAAACAACTTTGGTTTCTATTTTGGTGCCTGAGATCTGAAAGGGGAAGGAAGGTTAAAATGTAAAGAATAAAGTCCATTCAACAACTGACTCCTATAGACATTCTGACTAAGATGATTGATGCCAATCCCACTGAGCAATTTAATAAAATTTAGATTCAGCTATATTTTCAGAGTCAAACCCAAGAACGAATCAATTATCTGTAAATATCTATCCAAATTTTCTGGAAGAAAAAAGGTAACATGTTAATACAAATAGCAAATACATTATAGCATTTAAAAAACGCCCTCAAGCCAAATAGTTTTTTTTAAAAAAATAAGTCCTGCCTTTTGTTTTAATGGACTATAGCAGACATTATCTTTGTATAATGGTCAGTAATGAGCTGTCAAATAGATGAAAAGACTAACATATTGAATATTAAATAAAACAAACCCTAAATGAAAAAAAATTAAGAATTCTATTAAGCAGTCTTCTTTATTTCAATTTTTATTTTTATTAAATCTGAGAACTCAACAGGGTTAATCATAAAATATACAACTTGACTGTAAAAAAGGGAATTATGAAACCAATATTTTAACCAGTCTTAAAAATCCCATAATCTATACATACACACAATGTTTAAGCAATGTTTATATTTATACTATAGCAAGAAATGATTTTACTTACCAGGAGTACTGTCATACTCCAAATGGTATCCGTGAATAAGGATAAAGACCACTATTTTTTTATGGTCATTACACAAAACACTTAGTTTTTTTATAGTTATTTTAAATTACGAAGGGAAAAGGACAGAACATAATTTTATGCCTCATCATTTTTCTCGATTTGGGTGGCTTACATGGTTTTCTGAAGTGCATCTTCTCTCAGAGCAGCATTTATTTAGGAAAAGCTTTTGTTTGTGAACCACACACTATGGCAGTGATGTGACATTTTGTTAACCATCACCATCATGTTGGGCTTATTTACATCAATGCTTTGTATTAGGCTCTCAAATAGCCTACTTAACATTAAATTGTTTTTTCTAAAATGTTGATTTTTTCTGTTGTTCCTTCCATTCATTATTTTATCCTATAGCTCCAGAAGTGACTACAGGACAGTAACACTGAGGATATAAAGCATTCTCTTTACTTTTTTATCAGTTTTGAAAACTTCCTGAAACAGATGTTAATGAATCTATTTATTATACAGAATATTTGCTTTCTATCCAATTTGCCTTTACACCTAGACCTTAAGGTTTTATTCAGCTGAGTATAAAATAAAAATATGTAATGTATCTATTTATATAAATTAGTAAACAATGACTGAGCTATTGTGTAAGTATATTTTATAGTATGCATGGTCTTTCATAAAAATATTCACTAAAATCTTGCTGACTATACTGTAGAACGTGTTTTAATTATTAAAATTTTGATATGAATTTTTAAAATAAGATAACTTATCCAGTAAATTTAACAAAAACTGAAACTGTGGAACACCTGAACATAATAACAATTTAAAAAATTTTATAAAATGACTCTGCCAACTTCATTTCCATAGTTAACAACATGTTAAATGTGTCCTCATCCAACCTACCTGCTTTCTAATGGCATATGCGAGAATAAACCGGATTCTCTCAATAAGCCCACTGCAGATCTCCAGTGGTGATTTTCCAGTACTGAGGTATTCTACAAAAAAGTATGTTTCTGAGTTACTTAATGGTTAATCTCTCTCTGGACATAAATAGTCATTTGTTAGTAATATTAATCAGTTAAAATTCTAAAGTTCATTGAAATTTATTTTCACTACTTTCATTTCAAAACATGAAACATTTTCTAGAATGCAAAAACATAAAGTTGCACTAACCTTGTATAAAGTTGCCAAGTAATGGTTAGTTTTAATAAGGAAAGGTTGATTAACACCTGGATGATCCAGATCATGAGTGGCAGCGGCAATTAAGCTCAGCAAGATATCCCAAGGAGTTACAGAACTGGCAAGCTGAAGTGTGACAAGAGAATAATCAATCACCTACACGTGGGAAATCAGCCCCTTGTCGTCACAATGGTTTTGAATTAGCAGCCAATGGCAGTGTGGGCAGACCCCGCCCCCTCCTGTTGCTCTTCGGGATGCTGTTCCTTAAAGCCATAACGTGCTTGCCAGGTTCTGGCCTCATCGCTACACTGGGGCAGGCATGACACAAGAGTGTCCCTGCCCACATGGAGTCTACAGAGCTCATCCTTATGTCGTTTCATTTTTAGCAAGCTTAATTAAAATGGCAGCTAAAGTATAAATCATTCTTTCTGAGAAATAATGGCTTTAAAAGGTTTGCACAGTTTTATGACTGCAGCTGTTTACACCAAACAGAAGACCTATACTTTTGAGAGTGCTTATTTATCAACAAATTGGTTATTTGATTTCAATAATATAGTCTAAAATGCAAGGTTATTCCTGTAGTCCTAATGTTTAAGGCCGCTACTGAGTAATCATGAGAGCAGAAGTCTGTGTAAAGTGTGTAGTAAAATCCTCTCCCAGTGGAGGGATACGTTTGGAAAAATGGGCACAATGAATTCCTGTCAGAAAAAGCAATCTTGCAACCAGAAATTATAACTTTAGTTTCAGTAGTCATTACCAGACTTACTTGATATAATAAAATAATCACAATAAATGTTTTTATTAGCTGATTGAAAGTTTCATTGCTAAAAAAATTGCCACCTTGAGTATATCACAACCTGCTTTTTATGAATTGCTTCTCGTCTTCTGGCAAACTTCCTCTCATCTTTTAAGGCTCAACTCCACTGACCCAACCCCCTTGTTCTCTGCTTCCAACCCCTTCCCTAGCAAAGGACTGATTTGTGTTTCTCTAGCACTTCACAGCCAGCCACGATAATATTCATCAGAGCAAACTTTTGTTTTTTACATTTAGGACAATGTTCCCTAAATTTTTCTGATCCTGTGCCCTAACAGTGAAAAATTTTGAGCATACACCACCAATATTAAGTCTATTTAGTTATAGAGTGTTACTGAACTAGCATATATCGTATATTATAAAACAAAGATGAAAATTGAAAAAACATGGACATAAAAAATGTTGTTAGATTCCAATATTATTTTCTTTCTTTCTTTTTTTCCAGTCTCACTCTGTCAACCAGGCTGGAGTGCAGTGACATGCTCATGGCCATTGCAGCCTCGACCTGCTGGGCTCAGCCGATCCTTCTAACCTCAGCCTTGCTCCAAGTAGCTGGGACTACAAGTGTGCGCTGCCATGCCCGGCTAATTTTTTTTTATTTATTGTAGAGACAGGGTCTCACCAAGTTGCCCAGGTTGGTCTCAAACCCATGGGCTCAGGCTATTCTCTCCCCTCCGCCTCCCAAAGTGTTAGGATTATAGGCGTGAGCCATCGCGCCCGGCTCAAATATTATTTTCTTTCTGTGCCAGAATGAATCATCTCTTTCTGCTTCCTGTGTGAAGTTCATCTCAGTCAGAGAGATCACTGTCTGAGGGCTTGAATCTCCTGGAAAAACTGTAAGCTACTTGAAGGCAGAGACTGGGTATTATTTACTTTTGTATTACATATAATTGGCACATGGAGAAGCTCAATGAATAAGGAAAAGATGATGAAGAAAATTATTTCCTCTTTATGATATGCAAAAGCATTGAAAACATAAGGCTTTTTAAAAGCACCGCCAGCCAGGCTTGGTGGCTCAGCCTGTAATCCCGCGCCTTGGGAGGCTGAGGTGAGTGGATTGCCTGAGCCTGCG
>NW_007253282.1:848888-895807 GCF_000164805.1 Carlito syrichta
TCAAGGCTGCAGTGGCCGGGAGCGGCCACTGCACTCCAGTCTTGGTGACAGAGTGAGACTGCAACTCAAAAAAACAACCCCAAAAAATTAAGCACCGCTTACTAATTAAGATGACCAGAAGGCACACAATACACAGCATGTTGCAAGCTCCCCTCCTTGACATGTACATGAACGAGCATGAGTGTGTATCTTATGAATATGTGATTTATTAAGCAATATGCAAAAGGATTATATTCTCATCGGCAGAATAACAGACATCACCATCCTGGGAAGATATAATAATCCAAAATCAGAAAATTAAAAAATTAATGTATGGCCGGGCGTGGTTGTTCAAACCTATAATCCCAGCACTTTGGGAGGCCAAGGCGAGAAGACTGCCTGAGCCCAGGGGTTTGAGACCAGCCTGGGCAACCTGGTGAGACCTCATTTCAACAATAAATCAAAAACTTAGCCGGGCATTGTAGCACATGCCTGTAGTTTCAGCTACTTGGAAGGCTGAGGCGGAAGGATCACCTGAGCCCAGCAGGTCGAGGCTGTGGTAGCCATGAGCATGCCACTGCACTCCAATGTGGGTGACAGAGTGAGATTCTGACTCAAAAAAAAAAAAAATTAATGTATGACTACACATGACATCAAACAACCTCAAGCAGACTAAAGAGTTAACCACTGAAATAGAAACATGAGAAGACGCAACTGAATTCTCAAAAATCTTGTCAAAGGAAAGTAACTTTGAAAACAAATCATACATGGAAAAAACCAAAAACCTTACTATGTAAAAATTTAGCATTTCTGCTTGAAAAAAAAAAATCTCCTTACATTAGAAAGAAAACTTGAGTATTATAACAAAGACAAGGAATTCAGTGACAACGTAACTTTTTAAGGTGACTTTTCAAAAAGACATGTTATTTCCATCACATGGTCATATCAGATAGTATCTGACAATTAAAAAGAGTGGTATGAAGAAGAAATTGCTAATCATTTAAAGTATAGGAAGGACACATTTCACTTGTATCTGGAAAGCCATGATCAGGGTCCTTTTTCTTTTCTTTTAGCTGGAGTCACTCTGTTGCCTAGGTGTAGTGTAGTGGCACGCCCCCGGCCACCACAGTCTCGACCTGCTGGGCTCAGGCGATCTTTCTGCCTCGGCCTTCCAAGTAGCTGGAACTACAGGTATACGCTACCATACCCGGCCAATTTTTTGATTTATTGCAGAGACGAGGTCTCGCCAAGTTGCCCAGGCTGGTCTCGAACCCCTGGGCTCAGGCAATCCTCTCACCTCAGCTGTCCTTTTTCAATAAAATAGGAAACTATTAACGAGTGAGCTGTCCTGTGTTCAGTGAAAAAATTCAGCGTTTTCATTGTTTGCTAGCATTATTTCTCACTGCAAAGGTTATTATATTAATAAGGGAGTTTTTCTTTCTAAATTGGCAAATCAGAAATATATATCTAGTGGCAGAAAGAAGTTACTGAGATACTGCCTCACTGAGGGTGAAAAGAAAGCAGTAATATCACTGAGAGCGGTTTAGTGAGAAAAATGTCCTGACTCTTGAGATATCATTTTTTGCAAGTTTTTATTTTGTCTCCTCAGTCTCTTGATATATTATGTCAGTCCTGAGGACTTGAAGTAAAGAAGCTCCCACACACAAAAGGGAAAAGGACAGGGAGGGCCTCTGGAGCAGTAGCCGTGATAATAAAATTAGGAACAGTCTCGAGGTCTAAAAACAGAGAACTAATACCCTTAGAGTAATGCTGCTCCATTAGAGAGATCACATACAAAATCCATTCATTAATAAAACTCATGCTTACCGAGCACCTGCCAAGTGCTATAACTGTTCTAGGACATGGGTATATATTAATGAACAGACAAAAATTCCTGCCCTGGGGGCTGACAGTCTTGTGGTTTCCACATCAGGTTCCAATATGTTCCACAAGTAAGATTCTAGAGGTCAAAACTCATGTCTCATGTCTCCTTCACATTTTTGTCATCAGCAACCAGCATGTTACTGGTAAATGTACATCCACAAGAAATACAACTTGACCATCAACAGTCTTGCTGACATCAAAGGGAGGGATGAGGGGCTCTTATGTCAACTGCCAGCGATGAGCAGAGCAAGGTCTGTTTATCTCTGTAATGTGTAAATATAAATATTATCCAGGCTTAGTTTATTTATTAAGTAGAGTTATTAATTTAAACTCATATGTAAACGTGAGACTAAACATTAGAAAACAAAGGGAAAATCAGTTTTTTCAGCTGACAAATGAATGGTATCATGTTAATAAATCAAGGAGATTTTAGGTTCAACTGGAACAAAAAGTTTTATAATCCATAAAAATAAATACTAGTGAGAGATGAGGCGTGTCTGCTCCCTAAATTTTCAGTACTATCTTGAGCTTCAAATATTTTTTCATTTAGAAAACAGTCCAAGAAATAGATCTTCCATATAAATCATAAGGTACAAAAATGGAAAACAAATTTTTCACTAAATATGTATTCCAGGGTGCCAAAAAATATATACACATTTTAAGGGTTGTTATCTATGTATTACTTTCCAAAGTTGAATTGAATTACAGTAGCAATATGTAATTGCAGAAGTCAAACGTGACTTGTATTCATCTTTTGTTATTGGTTTACATTATTACAATTTTAATACAGTTTCTTTCTTAAAATGGGTGCATTTTTTTGGGCACCCTCTGGATTTAAGGCTTTCTATTGACTACTCCCTCTGCACCAGCCTTATTCCATGGCTGACTCCTCAGTCATGCACTGCCAGTTCACATGGTTTCTGACCACCCTGTTTAAAGCTGGAATCTCTGGTCATCCATCTGGTCACTCTCCAGTATGTTACTCTATTTTGGTTTCCGCAATGCAGTAATCACTGCATATGACAAAATCCTACTCACTCATTTGTTTAATGACTGCCTCCCCAACTAGAATGTAAGCTTCAAGGACCCTTCCTGTCTGTCTACCACTGTGTCCTAATACCAGGACAGAGCCTGGCATGTGGCAGGTGCTCAGTGAGCATGTATTAGAGTAGTGAATAAAAACACTCAAAAACTGTGATGTTATGTGAAGGCACAGGAAGTAAAATAGATACCTTAAGGCTTTCAATTCTTTAAAGTTTATTCTTTTTTTGAGTCGGAGTCTCACTCTGTCACCTAGGCCACCGCAGCCTTGCCCTGCAGAGCTCAGGTGTGAAGGCACAGGAAGTAAAAGAGATACCTTAAGGCTTTCAATTCTTTAGAATTTACTTTTTTTTTGAGTCGGAGTCTCACTCTGTCACCACGGCCACCGCTGCCTTGACCTGCAGAGCTCAGGTGATCCTTACAATTCAGCCTTCCAAGTAGCTGGAAACACAGATGTGTACCACCTCACCCGGCTAATTTTTTGATTTATGGTAGAGACAAGGTCTCGCCAAGTTACCTAGGCTAGTCTTGAACCCTTGGGCTCAGGCAATTCTCTCACCTCCGAGACTAGAATTCACCTTTAAAACTTTGAATAACTCTGTTTTTAAATGCTCACTTATGATAAGGGAGAAGGAAACTGCTTTCATTTTAGGGTTCAGTGATTTAACCCATATCTTTAACTGAAGCTTTGGTTAAAGAGTTCACAGAATATGTTAATGCTGAAAAGTGTTTAAAGTAAGTATGAGCCAAGCTACATATGTTAAAAAGTGTTAAAAATCATGTTTGCATGTATTTTTATCCACATGCTTCCCTGCCCTGATCCCACTGATTTTCCTGCCCCTGACTTCGGCTGGGTGTACCCAGAGGGAGATGGGAGAGAAGCCTTCATGACCAGGTTAACCTCCTTTGTGCTCCCAAGAACCTATTGCTGTCATTCCATTAACCAGACTGGATGATGAATATTTATGAATTTCTCCCACAAGATTCTCAAACAGGCAGCTTGGCCCAGAGTTTTTTTTTTAAGTTTAAATTAAAAAACTGGGGCAGTTGGGAGCGTACATTTGTTAAAATTATACACATACAATGTATGCATTTTATTACTGCATGTAAGTTATACCACAATAAAGTTGATTTAAAAAAAAAAGTCAAACTTGGGGGTATTTTCACATATTCCACAATCTCTTAAATAATCAGAAGACTGGCTATGCTCTCATGTTCACATCAACTGGTATAAGCAGATTTGGCAGCCTGCTTCCAGCCTAACACCTAGTCAGAGCAAAGATTCTGGGAGAAAACAGTTTTGAAGTAGGGACAGGAGGTGGGCAACTATAATATTAGAATCTCCAGGGATAGGAAACATCCATGGGCAAACACAGTTTTCATTAACATCTATAGCTGGCTGGGCACAGTCAGTGGCTTACACCTGTAGTCTCAGCTACTCTACAGGCTTAGGCGGAAGGACTGCCCAAGGCCAGGAGTTTGAGGCTGCAATGAGTTATGATCGAACCACTACACTTCAGCATAGGCAACAGAGTGAGACCCTGACTCTAATAAATAAATAAAATGTGAACACTAACATTGAAAAAATAGCTGGGCGCAGTGGCTCACACCTGTAATCCTAGCACTTTGGGAGGCTGAGGCTAAAGGATAGCTTGAGCCCAGGAGTTCAAGATCAGCATGAGCAACACAGCAAGACTTCATCCATACCAAAAAAAAATTAGCCAAACATGGTGGCACACGCCTGTAGTCCCAGTTACTCAGAAGGATACAGTGGAAAGATTGCCCAGGCTGGGGTGCAGTGGCATGCACACGGTTCACCGTCGCCTTAAGCACCTTGGCTTCAGGATAATTTTCTAGTGTGAGACTCTGACTCAAAAAACAGTCTACAGTTGATGACTTCCAAAACGATGCATCAACTCTGATTTTCCTCTTACACTACAGACTCTTTCATCCAACTCTCTACCAGGTGTCTCTATTTGGATGTTGTACAAATACATTTCAGCTTCACATATCCAAAAAGGAACTCATAGTCTCTACCAGCCCTGCCCCTAAAACCTGCTCCACTTTCTACATCTGTTCTCTCACAGAAGACTTCCAGCTTCTATTCAACTGCCCAAATCAGTCTTCATTGACTTCTCTATTTCTTTCCCCCAGATGCATTCACACACCACGTCCTGTTCACTCTAATTCCCAAGAGATCTTATAAAAACCACCCACTCCTGTCTTCCCCAAGGCTACCCTGCCCTCTTCTCTGGAGCACTGAAAAAGCTCCTGGCAGGGATTCACACTTCTGGTCTTGTCCGATTTATTTTCACACAAAAGTCAGGATAATTTTCTAGTCTCCTCCTCTGTGGCTCCACATTCAGCCATGGAACCAGACCAAGGTCGCTCACTGAACCACAGAGCTCACGTGGAGCTCAGTGTAAATGCCAGATGTCTTCACACAGTGGTCAAAGTTTTGTTTTGGTTTTTCCTTTGAGTCGGAGTCTCACTCTGTCATCTAGGCTGGAGTGCAGTAGCACACTTATGGAGTGGTCAAAGTTTTGAGCGATCTACTTGGGCTTCTCCACTCTCCCTCATCAAGCATCCCAATTCTCTAGTTGTTGAACTTACAAATACAGCCACGTTTGAAAACTGAGCTACATTTCATTCTTGTGAAGGAAGCTTCTGATTTTGAGTCAAGTCAATAACTTATGGAAAGTATTTGAAGGCAAATAATAAGAAATTTTCTTATGATTTTCACCTGAAGTGAACGTCAACCTTTTACCTTAGGTTCTTTTAAGTAACAGTGCATGGCCTGAGTAACATCCGCAGCATGGACTGCATTGTGGTAAGGATTTTGACTGTGGTAATCTTCTTGAATCATAACTGCATCAAAGAAAAGATCCCGATTTTATTGTAAATGAGCAACATGTACAAGTACAAAAATTGTGATAATTATATCCACTCTTATTTTTCATGTAGCAGTCTGCTAAAAGTGTCCAGATTCAGGAAGACAATAATCACCTCACAACTCACATGTATATCCAAAGAATAAATACCAATTTGACTCTTAATTTGTCTGAAAATGTTTTTAATGAGCATGTATTCATGTCAAAATAAATATGTTTTTCTTTTTCTCTTTTAAAATGTGCATTTATCATGGTGCCAAACTCCTAACTCTTTTTAATTTAAAGAGTTTCTCAGTTTAATAAAAACAGGACAACTCATTCAACAAATATTGTGCCAGGTACTGTTCTAGGTACTAGAAATTCAGCAGTAAACAAAAGCTAGCAAAAATCTTCATGAAGGGAAACTAGTACAGATATTGCAGTAGATGAAAATGACACTACATGTGCATCACCATCGAGGTAGGTTTTGTATCTGGGATTAGTTCTTTAGTAGCAGGGATGGGTTTTCCATGAATCCTGCCTTCTTGCTCAGTGCCTGTTATGTGATCATGAAAAAACAGACTCAGCTTAAGGGTGGAGCTGTGTCTCTGGGGATCAAACCTGCACGATGGTCCCAGCAGCATAACACTCCAACACTCCAATCTAATGGTCTCAAAGAAAAGTAAGCCTACCTGAAGTGGGGCAACAACCCAGCAGTGAGTGGGAAGGAGTATCAGAATTCTGCATTTACTTCCATCCTATCCTTTAAAATAGTCTTTCAAATACTCTTGTTAATATCCATTTTTGTATGTGTTTTATAATTTATATATTAGTACAGTAGTCCCTTTTGTCCTCAGGGGATATGTCCCAGGACCTGAAACCACAGATAGTATCATACCCTATATACAATGCTTTTTTCTATACAAACCTACCTATGATTAAGTTTAGTTTATAAGTTAGGCACAGTTAGAGACTAGCATCAACTAATAATAAAAGAACAATTATAACAATATGCCAGCATCATGGCTCTTGAACTCTGGGGCCATTCTGAAGTAAAATAAGGGTGACTTGAATGGAGTGAGATTTCATCACACTGCTCAGAATAGTGCATGATTTAAAACTTATGAATTGTTTATTTCTGTAATTTTTCCATTTAATATTTTCAGACCACAGTTGACCACAGAAAGGGAAACTGTGGATAAAGGGGGACTACTATACAGTATTCAGGCACACTACTTACAAATTAATAGCATTAAACAGTTTCTCAAAAGATAACAAATGTATCTTAGTTTGGTACTTAAAAGGAAAGAAATATCTTCTACCTTAAAAAAAAAACCCAAACAAAAACAAAACTTAGAATCCTCATGATCCTTTATTTTTTTCTAAGATCTTTATTTGGTGAAGCACTTTTTTCCTAACAGAGTAGTATTATGTAAGTATCACCCAGCACATTTAAGCATAATCAAAATAATGTTTAAAGTCTACTGTCAAGGGATTTCAGGAATTATAAAAAGAAGAGACCAAAGTGCAACATGCCTGATCTTTTAAAGTTTTAGCATTCACAAATTTAGAAAAGTACAGAAATTGTGTCAGCTTTGTCAGCAAGCTGTGGCCAATGTAAGACATTGAATGCAAAGCCATCTCACTTCTTTACTATTCCCTGTCTATGCTCTGACACTTTGCAGACTTTTCTCACCTAGAGGTACAGTTCATCCCTGCTCTGACTTGCTGTGGTCAACAGGATGCTGCAGAAGTGAAGGTAGGCCAGTCCCGAGGCCAGTCCATATCATTTCTCTCTCTCGGGAAGCTGCCACTGCTGTTCGAACAAGCTCAGCTTATTGTGAAATAAGTAATTCTCTCTTTTTTGTTTTTTTAATGTGCATCTATTAAGGTATCAAGCGCCTCTGCTTCTTTTAAATTTAATAAAAGACTATGCAGAGCTGAGCTGGGTCAGGCCTGGTGTCCCAGCTGGGGTCCCAGTCACAGCCTGCAAAGCCAACATGCAGCCTGCCTGTTGTTGACTACAGGAGCATAAATGAGTTCATATAGATCCGAAGAAGCATTAGATGGCCTCACAGGTGCCAGAGCTAAATAGATGTGTGCAGTCTAAGCCTCTGATTTTGGATGGTTTGTTACAGAGCAATAGTTAACTGATAAGACATTTAAACAGGTTGTTTTCTAAATCTTGTTACTGTTTAAATGGGTTAGAGTCACTTACCCAAAAATCTACGAAGTTTCATCATATCTAAATGGAAGTACTCAATTAATCCATGAAGACTAAACAAATGAAAAGTTAAACTTACTAGACTATTTCCTAAAAAGAAAAAAGAAATAGTATATTAGTAGGAAATAAAAGCTAACATAATTATATTGCACTTTCAAATATGGATTTTGAATATAAAACATAGAAAGAGAATACTAATTCCCACTTTTTGTCTATGTGAAATTTGCATCTTACTTTACTAGTTATGAATTTTAAATGTCACATCTTTTTTCACTTTAAGAAAAAATGAATTGTTTTACTCTTCCACAACCAAAGAACTAGGAGATAAACATTCTCAGATATGTTAGTTTTTAAAAAAGAGACACCAAAATAATTGCAATTGACAGAAGAAAACTTTGAAAACTGCCCCACACTAAATAAGCAAATTCAACTTTCCAAAGCACCTGAAC
Organism: Carlito syrichta; assembly: GCF_000164805.1. Classification (NCBI taxonomy): domain Eukaryota; kingdom Metazoa; phylum Chordata; class Mammalia; order Primates; family Tarsiidae; genus Carlito; species Carlito syrichta. The sequence continues at coordinate 857,336 of NW_007253282.1, forward strand.
ATGGCTGCACTTGACCTCTCTTCCTGACGGCCCTTGTACCAACCTGCACTCACTGAAACGGGCTGTCCCAGTGCACGGTGCCTTAGCTGCAATCTGGTTAGGTAGAAACTGTGTCTATTCTCATGCACACAGGGCCAGGAGGAGGGATCAATGACCTCAAGGTCTTCACGATCAAAACTCCGAACTAAACCACTTGCTTTTTCCATAGTAGCAACAGAAAATCTGAGAGTTGCTGGAAAAGGGGGGAAAATTTAAAAAAAAAAAAAACAAAACTAGGCATAACTCTATCACTGCAAGCTCATAGTTAACACTGCCCAGCAATTTTATTAAGTTTTTCTAATGAAATGGTTCTTTCACTTTTTAATGTCTGTTTTCAAGCCTTTTCTACTCTTTAACTTTAAACCCTTCCCATCCACTCCCTCGTTGTGCACAGCCTCATACATACAGAAAAATACGAGCCCTCAGTTTCCCTTTCTTTCAAAGCCAATCTATCCAAACCCTCTCAGGGACCTTCCTTACTCTATCAAATACAACTGTCCCTACACCCAAACCAGACACGCTTGAGATTCTCTAATCTTCGAAACAACAAAGAATCACGGCCTCTCTTGATCCCCTTCTTTTACCCCTCTCCAGCCCCCTACACAGCCAAGTTTTCTCAAAGAGCTGCCGCAGGCAAAGGGGGTTGTCTTCATCCTCAACTCTACTCCTTCATTGCTGACAACCGGAGTCACACCGAGTAAAGAAATTACATTTGGAAAAACTACCATTTTTATGTTTAGTTTTCCTTTCCACGGTACAACTTTCTACTTTTTTATGCCTCCTATTAATTATCTCAAAGTTTTAGAAACTCCTTCTGCAGGACATACATGCTATATTATTTTAACAATTGGATAGACTACATTTTAAATAGATCATTTGTAAATTACTGCCAACCTCTACAATAAAACATGATTCTAGTATTCTCCAAAGAAGTTTATGCTTTTCACTAAGTGTATAAAAGACATAATCTAGTCCCACACTGAATATTTATAGTAATTGTATTCATGAAAGAAAATAAAAGATTACTTGGTTAAACTCTGCATCCAAAACTGTTTACACTATTGCCAACAGGAGCCCATGGCTGAGGAAAAAGTAAATTAATCGGAGTAGTATTTGCATGAGCAAAATTAAAAAGGATGTGGCAGGCCAAAAGAGATTCTATTTAAAAACTACCTGACATATCACCTTTACATGGAAAGAAAAACATTTCAAATCTTCTATTTTTAAGACATTAAATGTTAGCATGCATTCAAGTCCTCATAACGCCCTACTGGCATAAACACAAGTCCATGTGGTGTGGAGCCATTTTTTTTTTTAAGTTGGAGTGCAGAGGCATGCTCACAGCTACTGCAGCCTCAAATTGCTGGGCTCAGGCTATCCTTCCACCTCAGCCTTCCAAGTAGCTGGAATTACAGGTACGTGCTACCATGCCCAGTTTATTTTTGTATTTATTGTAGAGACAAGTTCCGACCAAGTTGCCCAGGCTGGTCTTGAACCCCCAGGCTCAGGTAATCCTCTCACCTCGGCCTCCCAAAGTACTGGGATTACAGGCTGAGTTACTGCACCCAGCCATGAACTGTATTTGTTATTATTGCTGAAACAATCAACTTCTTCTTTGGATATATACATAGTTATTTTTAAATGTTTATTCACTCCCTGTTATTTATCATAGATTTCTCTCAAAATTGTTTTACAAACCTAACACATCACCAATTTCTAGGGTCTAGAATAAGTTTTAAGAAAGTTACAATTTAATGGGAAAATACCCTCTTTTAGAATTCAGGCAAACGGCAGTTAAGAAACACATGTAATATCCCCACTAAGAACTTTAAAGCAATCTGACAAGAACCCATCTATTAAAGTGTACGACCAATATCCCATTGACAACTGCATGAAACATTTTTTCCCTTTTCAGTTCTCAAGATACCCAACGCCAGTTACATAATACCAGTGAGTAAGAAGACATCAATTAAACATTTCAAAACAAGAGATGCTTAGTAGTGTTAAACAGAAAACAGGCACAGAACAACTTTTTTAAAAAATGGAGACGAAAACAAACACTTTCTTGAAAAAGAAAGTGGTATTTAGAGAGAAGTTACGCACATAAAAATATAACAAAGGATAGAACTGTCTAAGGGGTAGATGGGATCTGGCAGGGAGGACTGCACTGCCTCCACAAGAGGCCTGGAAGGAGTGTCCTCAAGAGCCAGGCAGCTTTCAGGGCCAACAAGCTCTTGCTCTCTCACATCCCTTAACTCTCATCCCTGTGAAAGGAACATCAGATGTATCCTACCAGTTACTACTTCCCTCCTCCTAGCAGACAAGCTGAAGGTCATGTATCTTGGCATGAATCAGAGTTTTGCTTCTTACCCCTCCTCCTGTCCTTTTCCCATCATCATCTGGGAAGTTACCAGAGGAAGAAATATTAAGAAAGCATTGATCAAAAAGCAAGAAGGGAACACTACACCTGGATCCCATAAATGTATAGAATAAAGAATTCATTTCAGATTAAGCAGTTTTGAAAGGAAAGCTGTTCTCATTACATAATGCACACTGAAGGATTTTCTTTGGCCCATTTGTTCCTCAATAATCTCTCTTCAAGTAGAGAATTCCTGAACTTTCGGGTAGCTGGAGTTAACTGAATGCCCTGGTATTTATCACCACCTGTAAATCCTAGGCAGGCAGCTAACCATGACTAGTTTCCACTGATCTCTAATAATCTGGAATCAACCCTAAGAGGAAACCATTTAGGCACCCTGCCCACAAATTCAGGTCAAGGAGTAAGACTGGTAAAGAAAAGCAAAGTGCTCAATTAACTACTATAAACTGGTGGCTATTTCTTCTGTCCATCTGATGCACTATGGAGCTCACGCCACTTTTATCACCAAGCTCCCCGACTAGCAGAGTATGTACTTTTTAAAAATAAAATTTAGAGAAGAACAATCAACTATTTCAATGAGTGACAAGCATCTCAGTAGACTAATAATAGGCTATGAGCTCTCAGAGTTTTATATAAACTGGAAGGTGTTAAGGGTGACATTGTTTCATCTATATTTATCTTGAGATAACATCTGAGGAAATATTTGTGTTGAGGTGGAAAAGAGGGAATTTCCCAGAGCGAGAAGAGGTGGGCTGGCTGATATTTCACTACCTGTATTTCCAAAAAGGAGAAGACCCAGGGGAAGGCCAACCATGTAAATGACATCAGGGCCTTTTCTGTGCGAATGGGCCAAGGTTGGGGCAGGGAGAAAAACAGAACACGTAATCATGAAAGGGCAAAGAAGAGGTGGAAGAGGAATAGCAAAAGGGGACGGATAAAAAGGCAGGGAAACAGGAAAGTGGCTTTGCTGATAAAGGCAAACTTCACTGTCCACAATTTTGCCAGGCTCAATCCAATTTATTTTCTGTCAGCAGTGTGTAAGCAAACAGAAGGTATACACAAAGGTGTTTTCATTATGCAGTGCCACACAGCTTAGGGGGAGTAATGTAGTGATACTGAAAGGTCTGCATTGATTCTCAAGAAAAGTAAAGCTGTATGTGCTTGTCTATTTTACCTGTTTGGTTTCATTATGAAAGGAACTCCTTTCAAAGGAAAATAAGAAAAAGCAGATGACCTCAAAGTATAGGAGTGACTGAATATTTATTTCATTATTCTAAAATCAGAACTGATGTCCTCTCAGTGTGCTTTCTACTCTGCTTTATTTTACTAAAAAGTTATTTAGGCAAAAGTGGCAAAAGCCTAATTGAATTACAAGTATCACCAAGAACTATGTCAAAAATTTTATATTAAATAAAAGTAATTTCCTGTTCCTAAAGAACATGCTCCTGTTCCCAAAGAGAACAAGAAACCATGATCTCTTGCCCCAAAACAAAACTAAACTCAAGATGGGGTAAGCAAACAGAACCACCTGTGGGCATTTTTTTCCCCAAACCATTCATACTTTAGTAGATTCTGATAAGCCTTTTTTTTTTTTTTTTAAGATTAGAAAACACAGTTTATTTAAAAGTAAATGAGAGAGAGAGAGAGAGATTTACCAAGGTGGGGGAGGGGACCAAAGCCAGGAAGCATGGCCACACCAGAGTCTAGCAAAGCAATGGCCCGACAAACCCTTTTAAGGAGGCTAAAACTCTTGCCCAGGCCCCCATCTGGCAGCAGCGTCAGAAGGAACTACTGCTTCTGTGCCTGGTCTCTCAAGGATGTAGAGAAAGCTAGCCTGAGAACCGCAGCGCTAGAGAAAGGATGACTCTCGCAAGGTGGTTAATTTACCACTTATCTGGGGCTATCAAAACAGGAATACAATGTCAGATGTCTCTGTAAATGTCACATTCTAAAATAAACCAAAAAATAAAAATCAAAACCATAATGAATTAATAATGTTCACTTTGGTTATTAATAATAGCGGCATAACTGTCAATCAGCCAAGTCATGATGACGATGACTTTTGATTACTGTCAAGGGTAACAATGAACACAAAAAATTATGAGATGGATTCTCCAGGCTTTTAGAAAAGTCACTAAAAAAGACAAAACAATGCTCCTTCTGCCAGCAGAGGGCTCATAACCTAAGTACAGTAAGTGAAAGCAACAACCCACAAGTGGCTGTATCAACAATGCAGTAATCTAGAAGCTACATAACTTGAGTAAATCAAGTTCTTCACTTACCATTTGTTAGTCTATCAAAAAGAAAGATATCAAAATTCCAATTTCCAACTTTTTCCAGCATACACTGAAATGAAAACCAAACATTCCTATTGTAATTTAATTTCAGTAACATTCTTTCTTTTGTAGATACTTCACAGAGAGGAAAATGGAAAATAATTTATTTTTAAAAATACCAAGTATCTTCTCCTTTTAATCATGACTTTTCTAATTGGCTCCAAAATATGCCCAAAGGGATAAACTCCATTTGAAAAATGAACTATTTTCTTCTTCAATTAATGAATTTATGGGTAAAGTTAGTATTTCTCTCAACTTATTCCTATAGTCTCACAAATTTTCGAGAATTCTAATATCACTTAACATCATAAAAGTGTGGTTAATATGTTGCATGATCTAGAAACTAGATTTTAAGAACCTAGTAAAAATAAGGTAAACTATTGAGTATTTATTATACTCCAGGTACTGTTATAAGTACTCACTCTTTTACTACTCACACCAACACTACCAAGTGGGCATTGTCTTCAATCTTCATTTTATAGATAGGGGAACAGGGAAAAAGTAACCAACTTGCTTAGCTAGACAGTGATAGAGCTGGGATCTTAAATTAGGCAGCCTGATTCTGGAACCCAGGCACCAGACACTGATACCATGCCATGCTTAAATTATCTGTTATCTAAAATTTAAAAAACACTTTCAACTTTTGAATATTTGTTTATATTATTTATATATCCCTATACGATAATTAATAAAATTTACTACATTAACTTTTAGGATGATGTATACTTCAACCAAGCAAATAAATCTCACAAAGCCTCTGAAAACTGAATGTTTTTACACTATACATTCTTAACCTGAATGATCTGTGGACTTTTCCAGGAAAAAAAACAACTTTCATTTTGTATCCAAAAGTTCACTGTTGTATACATTTACGAATGAGCTGACAAAAATAACACTAAGATACTACTAGTAGAGATAGTTAATTATGATAATACTAGTAACAACCAATGACACACAGATCAATGTTCTCATTCTAAAAGGCAGAACTTGTAAACTTTTTAAAATCTAAAGAAAGCATGATGTTTTCTACTGATGTCTTTTATCAGAGAAGCAAATTTCATCACTTTTGTGAAATCATAAAGAAGGTGCTCCAGGCTTACCTATACAATTTACAAACTTATCTACACAAACTTAAAAATCTGGCTTGTGAATATTAAGACAACGAATAATTTAAAATATATTAAAAATTTAAGATTACTTAAAGTCCTTGTTTGGTCAAAAACAAGCTCATTTAACCTTAACCTTCATGAAGAAACCTTCCTAAATTATATAAAAGTGAACTAAACAATGCTCACAATCACTGAGTTTAATTAAGATACATCTAAATCCTCTAAATGTCTCTTCATGCAAGAGGCTATTCAAGCTCATTTACTGAAAGCCATGAGACCTAATCTCCTGTAATGCGTCCACCTCCAACCAGCTGGGCGAGCTCAGCCAAATCCCTTGTGTTCTCTAGACCCCAGTTTCCTCATCAACAGAGCACACACACTATTAGATCAGGTAATCTCTAATATTCTTCTGAGCATTAATATTCTGTGTGATCTCATAGTTTAATGTTCTATTGATATTCTTGTTAATGTCATAATAATAAATAAACACATTTTCACTATTTCAGTTCCTTCAGAAAGTTCCCTTACTTTCTAATACCTAATTATAAAACAAACAGTTGCTCTAAAGAAAAAAAAGCTGCAAATGGGCTCAACTACTTTTCACAAACAACAAAAAAAGGCACTATGAATCATTACTATATGGGGGAAAAGGGCCTTAGCAAAGTTGTCAACACATTAATGTTTTCTTGAAAAAGCTATACATACCTTGGCTTGCCCGTTATAATCATCATCTAGAATGTTTAGAGAATTTGAAATGGTAGTACCGCGAAAAAAGCGTGAGGATCTAAGATACCGCTGGAAACTTAGTAACCTTCTGATATTCCTGGCAGAGACAGACACTTCAATTTCAGATTGCGCTGAAATAAAAGGAGTAAAAGGTAAAAATAGCAAGTCAAAATTGTACATATGCTATCTTTGCAGTATCTTTTTTTAGCTGTGTACAAGTTGGAGTCTCACTCTATGGCCCAGGCTGGAGTGCAGTGGCAAGTTCATGGCTACCACAGCCTTAATTAAACTGCTGGGCTCAGGCGATCCTCTCACCTCAGCCTTCCAAGTAGCTGGAATCACAGGTGTACACTACCATACTCAGCGAGTTTTTTTATTTACTGTAGAGACGAGGTCTTGCCAAGTTGCCCAGGCTGGTCTTGAAGCCCTGGGCTCAGGCAATCCTCTCACCTTTGCCTCCCAAAGTGCTGGGATACAGGTGTGAGCCACCATGCCCGGTTTGTACAAGTATTTTTAAGAATTCATTAGGTCATACCACATTTCTAAGAAAGAGGTATTTTATTTCTATTTTCAATTGAACAACTAAGGATGAGGGTAAATGGCCAATTTTGACAGCGTTTAGAAAGTGAATGGAGTATGGCTGGATTAATAGCCAGTCATTCATTCATTCATTCATATATTTACTGAATTAAGGTCTCTTTCTTTGCCCAGGCTGGAGTGCAGTGGCATGATCATGGCTCACCTCAACCTCAACCCCCTTCCCAGGAGTTGGGACTTACAGGCACACACCACCACACTCGGCTTTTTTTGGTTGTTGTGTTGCAGAAAAGTGGCCTAGGCTGGTCTTGAACCCCTGGCTTCAAGCAATCCTACCACTTCTGTCTCCCAAAGTGCTGGGATTACAGGTGTAAGCCACCATGCCCAGACAATAACCAGTTATTTTTAACTTCTAAGAACTATCACCTCTCACTCTATTGCTTCAATACACTGCATAAACATGGGGCAGAAACAAAAAACTTAGTTTCAAACTACTTGAAAAACCAGGTCCTAAGTTACGGATGAGATTTTAACAATTACACATCAAAAAAATTTTCAAATCCCAATGAGGTATCACTTCAAATCTTTCCTTGAGATAACTTTATTTAGAGAGAAAAGGGATGGAATGGGGGGAAAGCAGTTTATATCCTATAAGGGTTCTAAAGGATAGGGAAAAAAATTTCTGTAAGGTAAAAACCCTAGAAAAGATGCAGTTTTACACTGGAGACTGGAATGTTCTCTTTCAGTGAGTCTATCACAGACATTATTTCCCTCTAGTGCTAGAATAAATCAAAGTTTCATTGATTGACCATCAGAAGAAGGAATAAATTCAAATTAGAAGCTATCTTGTAGGTCACATATGTTATCTTTAGAGTCCAAAGTCCCATTAAATTCAGTAAAATGTTCACGATATAAAACATGAAAATCAAGACTAAGAATCAACAGAGCATCATCTCTCTTCTTAACTTCCATTAATTTGGAATCACCAATAGGCATAGCAGGTAATCAAAGATATTCTCTCTTTTGTGTCCAGGCATTCACTCTTCTATTACCCTGTGTTTCTTTATCTATAAAATAATGGCAATGACAACTAATTCAAAGGCTGGTAGATTAAATGAAATAATGTACACAAGAGTCAGATCACAGCAGGTATTAAATAAATGGTAGCAATGTAGATGATGATAAAATTGATGTTGATTCCACTGCTTGGAGATATGCTCCTAGGTAACAATCCTAAATTCCACATCTGCTCATGTTGCTCTAAATAAAAGCACCTGATGGCTCCTCATCATCTCAGTAGGAGCTCCTCCTCCTTATCCTGGAAGAAAAGACTTCATATTCCAGGTTCTGGCTCTCTTTAGACTTAACTCAGGTGCTGCTGTCCCTGAGAAGCACACCTGAGTGCACAGTCCTTCATCTTGAAGAGATACCTCCTCTGGGTTCCCAAAGTTCCCCGTGCATTCACTGATTCCAGTGCTTCTGACAAATTATATGATAACTGCTTATTTATCTGTCTCCTTCAAATGATGACCTTCAGTACAGGCATGGACTATTTATTTAACTCTGTATTCCAAAGGCTAAAAATAGTGCCAGGTATATAGTAGGTAGCTGCAAAATACACTGAAGAAATGCATGCTATTTAAAAAATACCTGATGAGCTTTGAGGTTCTCATACACTTAAATAAACTTGAAGTAAAATAATGCACACTGAAACATATGGACTTCATAGCAACTTGGATGAATTTAGTCTATCATACTCAGGGATCTATCACAGAAAACAAACAACAGAGTACTGTATGTTCTCACTCATAAGCAGACCTTGAACAATTATCATAATACTACAAGAAAGAGATTGGTAGTAGTGGGAAACTGCCAGGGAAGGGAGGGACATACCTCATCAACAAGGGTACCTGCATAATGAACATTTGTATACCTAACCCTGAATTGTTCCCCATGTCTTTAAAATAAAGAAAACTATTAGATGATTTACTTCTCCCATTTTTAATTCCAGCGAGTCTAAAATAACAAGTATTTAAAACAGTTGCAGAGTTAAATTTCTGATGTTTATTATTGCAATTTATTGTATAAAAAGGACTAGAACCAAAATGATAAAAACCATTAATATCAAGCAATTATGGTTAAACAAGAATTAGTCTGAGAAAATAAAGGTAGATTAAATTCTACAAAGCAGTGCTCCAAATGCTTGGTAAAAAGTATCTTAATTAGTCATCAACAACTTCAAGAGAGAAATATCACCAGCCTCCATTTATACACAAGAACACTGAAGCTACAAGAAATCAAATAAATTTCCCACTGTCATATAGCCAATATAAGGTAATGGATGAAAAAATACAAGTCTTTTTACAAAACCTCCACTATTTCTTCTTCTTTTTTTAACCTCCACTATTTCTATAAGAGTTTTTTAAAAATTATATCTTTATAGTATTTATTTACTGCTTATTATAAAAATTCGGTGTCCATCATTATTCAAACTAGTCCTTACTTCAGAATAAGAAACACAGAAGGAAAAAAGCTAATACACAGGAATGTAAGTATAATGGACTCTTTTAAAATATTATTACTAGAAAGAAGTGGATCTACTAGGAGTTCAAGTCCCGCCTAAGCAACATAGCCAGACCCCATCTCCACCAAAAAAAAAAAAAGAAAAACAAAAACAAAAAACATGAGCCTGGCATGGTGGTGCATACCATTAGCTGCAGCTACACAGGAGGCTGAGGTGGAAGGATCCCTTAAGCCCAGGAGTTCAAGGCTGTAGTGAGCTATGATGGTACCACTGCACTCCAGCCTGGGCAACAGAGCAAGATCCTAACTCTAAAAACAGCAAAAGGAAAGAAAAGAAAAAAGTAAACCTGGAAGAGACAGAATGAAATGGCATGAATATGTAGGAAAGAGATAAGATCTAATTCATATGATACACCACCATCTCTGTATTTGTTAAGTACTTTTCAGTTTTCAAAAGTATATTCACACCCTCTATCTCATTTAGTAATCACTATAATCCCATCAAAAAGGCAAATATCATCATATCCATTTTACAAATGCAATCTTAGCAACTAAGATAGAAATGCAACACAATTAATGCATTAGAGCCAAGTTACTAAGAAAACTTCTAGAAAAGGTAGAATACGTATACTTTATTACTTACAGAAAAGTAACCTAAAACAGAGTTCTAGGTCATGAATACAACTTCATGAGCATTCTCTCTGGTTTATCTTAAGTTATACATAAAAGTTAATTTTTTTTTTTTTACTGGCAATTAGATCCCATTGTGTGTGTGTGAGTGTGTATGTGTATGTACATTAACAGTATGATTACTGCCTTCAAACTATATGTCCAAACTAATGCACCCTTAAAGTTATATTTGAGAATCTCTTTGGAAGGAAAGCTGCCTAAAGTCCAAAAAATGAATTAGCTTCATTTGAGGGGAGAACCCCAATAATTCAATCCACTGTGCTAGGTCCCTATATTACCATGGCAGGATTCATACTGTTAGTAGTTTAGTCAATTGGTACTGTCTGGGAGCCAGGGCCCCATCCATGAAATCATGGTTGTATCCTCCTTTGCCTAACTCTTATTTTCTGGGTGACTTCTGACAATTCACAACCTTCTCATGTTTCACTTTCCTTAAGTGAGAACACAAACACACACACACACACACACACACACACACACACACACATTTGGTTCCTGTTTCACAGAGCCCTGAAATTAGGATTATCAAGAACTCTGTTTTGACCATGTTAAGCTGAGAATGAGTACAGACATTGACTCAAGGGGAAGTGGTCACTCATCATAAGAGTTCAATGCCTTTCAATAAGACAAATTCTACTAAAAAACAAAAATAAAAAGCCCTACACAACAGGATAAGAAACAGACCTTCACTTAATGATACAGAAGCAGCCTTAACAATTACTGATTATTTCACAAACTAAGAAAGGACAGAGAACCTGTCTAGACGGAACCGCAGATCATTCAGAGAAAAGTGTTTTCTTCACTTGGAGGGTCTAAGGGCCTCATATAGGAAGTCTATACTTAATAAGATTATAGTTTAGAAAAGACTAAAAATCCCATGAGCTCTTGCAAAGATGCCAACTAAAACCATCTCCAAGGTCTGTGTAAGACTTAATATAGGACCAAGACTTGGGGGATGTTGGATTTGATTTTTTTCATTAATCTAATTTTCAAATATGTGATAAATTTGTTGTTTCAAAAATGAGGGAAGACAGAAAATAACAATGAAAAATCTTGCCCCCATATCTGTTCCCCAACCAACTAACTTTCAAGCCCTCCTCCCAAATGATAATCTTTATCTTAAAGCTTCTAGTGTATCCTCTCTGATTTTTTTTTGAAAACATACGGAAACATAACTATATATTCTTTTTCTACATATTTTGTTCAATTAAATTATTTCTCTAGCATATTCTACAACCAGTTCTGTGTCTTGCTTTTTAATTTATCTTGGACCTCTCAGTACCTACTGATCTTTCTGGTTCTTTTATAAGATCCTATCATATGGATGAACCACAATCTATTTAGCCAGTCCTCCATTAAAAGGCATTGCTACAGTTTGCAAAAAACTCGTTTTGTTAAATATGCTTATATTTCTACTATGTGATTTGTCAGCTTTTAATACCATCCTTTAATTTTCAGTTGTTACACATGAGAAAGTCACTCTGTATGTCATCTTCTTTCCCTTTTACTCTTACCAAAGCGTTTTTTCTTTCACGCTAACTTTCCACTTTCATTTTAGGTTTAGTTCTAGAAATAAAATACATTCAATAATGCAAGTCCTTTAACCTTAATTTCCCCAGTTACCTATTTGCTTATATTCACCCTCTACTAGTTTTAAGCATGAAAACAATATTATAATATATCTTACACTCAAAATATTCTTGAACTTTCAAAACTTTTTCAGGAGTCTTTACTACTGAAGGACAGTATGAACAAAAAATTATTGGGTTCTCATTTTCCTTTCTTGAGGTTAATTGAAGGTATTGGTTCATTGTATTCTGTCACTGAGATTTGAGACAAACCTGTTATTCTCCCCCTTATAAGGAACTAGGTCTTTCTGTATGGCTACTCAGAATTTATCTTTAAAGTCCAATAACTTTACTAAGCTATATTGCGCTGTCAACCATTCTGGGTCATTTTCCCCTGGCATGGGGCATGTTCTTCTAATATGCAAATTTAAATCTTCTGTTATTTCTAAAAAGTTTTCTTGAATTATATCTCTAAATATTTATTATTTCAATATTCTGTTTCACTATTTTAGTTTTACTTATTCAGAGACTCTAAATGTCTATGTTGAAATACCTTTATCGTCTTCTACATCTTGTTTTGTTTGCTTTTATATCCTTCTATCCATTATATCCATTACTGTATTTAATGTGGATTCTATCTTGTGCTCCCTCCAATCTGTCTTCATTTCTATGACATAGTTAAACTCTGCTTCTCCTATATTTTGATTCTGAATGTACACGTTTCAACTCCTTTTGTTGTCTTATCATCTTTGCTGAGTTCTTTAATGTGTGCTTTATGGTGAAGCAATTGTTTCATTTAGTTTTTAAGTGAGTGGTAGGAAATTTAGTCACAATTTACATCAGTTCTATGACCGTATTTTTCCAGTAAGTGCTCTTCAACTATTAAGTTCTGCTGCTCTCGCCGGGCTCAGTGGCTCAGCCTGTAATCCCGCGCCTTTGGGAGGCTGAGGTGAGTGGATTGCCTGAGCCCGCGGGTTCGAGACCCGCCTGGGCAGCAAGACCTCATCTCTACAATAAAGCAAAAAATCAGCCGGGTGGTAGCACATGCCTGTAGTTCCAGCTACTTGGAAGGCTGAGGCGGAAGGATCACCAGAGCCCAGCAGGTCGAGGCCGGGAGTGGTTCATTGATACATGCTGTGTAATAATAATTTGTTTGATGTCTTCCACCTGGTGTTTTTCTCTTTGAGTAGACAATGCAGTCTCATTTTCTTCTCCCCACATTAATATGCAATTTATTGTGCAGTCTGTTGTTCAAAGATGATGTGGGTGGAAGGATGCGCTCATGATTCCTGAAAACTGCTTCTCAATCGATCAGAAGGTTGACAAATTTCAGATGGGACAAAGGCTTTTTTTTCTTTTTGATTCTTTTACTTTCAACTTTGCATCCTTACATCTAAAGTGAGTCTCTTCAACACAGTAGACTGTTTTTTAAATGCAATCTGTCAATCTCTACCTTTAAAGAGAAAAATTTATTCCACTGACATTTAATGCAATTATTGACAAAGGACTCAGTTCTGCCATTTTGCTGTTTGTTTTCTGTATGTCTTAAATGGTTTTGGTTCCTTAATTCTTCCTTTACTGCCTTTTAAAAAAATCTAGTTGATATTTTTAGTCTACCGTTTTGATTACTTCTTTCCTGTTTTGTGCATTTAAACAATTTTCTTAGTGGCTACCCTGGAGATTACAATTAACATCTTAAGCTTATAATGACCTAGTCTGAATAATGCCAATATATTTTCAATAGCTTACAAACACTCTGCTCCTATGCCTCTCCAGTGCTCCCCCTTTATACTGTTACCACAGATTATATATTTACACATGCATACATGTATACCTATTAACACAGACACTTATTATTGTTACATGTATTTGTTTTTTAAATCATATAGAATAAAAGAGGAGTTACAAATCAAAAATACAATAACTCTGGTCTATATATTTACTGTGTAGTTACTTTTGCCAGTGTTCTTAATTTTTTCTTAAGGCTTTGGGTAACTGTCTTGGTGACCTTTCATTTCAACCTAAAGAACTCCCTTTAGCATTTATTTTTCTTTTTGAGACAGGGATCTATGTTGCCCCATGCTGGCCTTAATCTCTTGGGCTCACAAGATCCTCTGACTTCAGCCTTTGAGTAGTAGCTGGGGACTATGGGTGAACATCACTGTGCCCAACTAACCTAGCATTCCTTGTAGGACAGGTCTACTGGTAATGAACTCCCATGGTTTCGTCTGCCTGGAAATGTGTTAAACTGTCCTTCATTCTTGAAGGCTAGGATCATTTTGCCAAATACAGATTTCTTGATTTGAGAGTTTTGGGGTCATCCCCCACCCGGGATTCTTAATATGTCACACACCACTCCCTTATCAGCAGTTAATCTCATTGAGATAAGGGAGATGACAGTTTCTCTCTTGCTGCTTTCAAAATTCTCTCTTAGTCTTTGGGCTTCAACAATTTGAATGTGTTGTGTCTCAGTGTTATCTCTGAGTTTATTCTGATTAAGTTCGCCCGAGTATCGGATGTGTATATTCATGCATTCCAATTTGGAAAGTTTATTTCTTCAAATATTTTTTTCTGTCCCTTTCTCATTTTGAGACTCTTGTAATTCATATACTGGTACACTTAATGATGCCCATCAGTCTCTCTGGCTCTGTTCATTTCTCTTCATTCTTTTTTCACTCCTCAGAATGAATCATTTCAATTGTCTTACCTTCAAGTTCACCAGTCCTTTGTTCTACTTGCTTAAATCTGCTATTGAATCCCCTCTAGTGCATTTTCCACTTTAGTTATTATACTTTTCAATTCCAGAATTTCTGTTTTGTCCCTTTTTCCAATTTCTATCTCTTTATTGCGATTCTCATTTTATTCACATAGGGTTTTACTTTTTCTTTTAGTTCTTTGTCCATGGTTTTCTTTAACTCATTAAGCACATTCAAGATAGTTAACATCTTTAGTAATTCTAATATGTGGGCTTCCTTAGGAATGGTTTCTATCAATTTTCCCTCCCCCCGTGGGTCATATTTTCCCATTTCTTTGCAGGTTTTGTAGTTTTATTGCAACCTGGGAATTTTGAGTCATACTGAGGCAGCCCTGGAAATCTAATTCTTTCACTCCTCCAGGATTGTTTATTTTTGCTTGTTGTAGGCTGGAGCCATCTGCTTTATGACTTTTCCAAACTATTTTTATCTTTGCTTGTCTGTTTGCCTTTGTCTGTTTTTTGTGTGTAGTATCTGAAGTTTCTGTCCCATTATCTCTGAAGTTAGTCACTGACCTGTTACAGACTTCCTTAAGTGTCTGGATCCAAAAAGACAGTAAGTGGATGGGGAGAGTACTACTGTCTCTTTAAATCTCCTGACAGATGCCAGTTGGGGAAGCTGCTTAACCAAGAGGGCCAAAACCAAGGAAAACATCTGCTAGTCCCCTCAGGGATCTGCCAGGTTGACTAAAACACATGCCTTCAAATTTATGGAGAACAAGGTCCCCACTGCCAATCCTGGCTTCAGCCAGACACTCCAGGTATTGGGCCGTATTCCTAACAGGTCATGCAGCTAAGGAAAAGGGAAGAGTCATTGGTTCATCCATGCAGCCCTCTTGCCAAAGAGCAGCAGCTTCTCCCATTATCAAGCACTCCCTCCTCTGGTTGTTATAAGTGCCCAACCAAGGCCCAGAGTCCTGAAATAGTTTGTTCTGGTCATCTTTTCCAGTTTAGTCGTTGTTTCATCAGCGCAATCAGCCCCTGGAGCTCCTTACTATGCCGTTTTGAGTGAAATTCATCCTTTTCCTTTAAAACATGTTTTTCCAAAAAGTCTTTTCTGGAATGAAACACCACAAGCCCTCACTTCTGCTTAGCCTAGGTTTGAGAATGGAGAAAAGTTGCATGGGAGGGCTTAACTATCAAAAAAACAACCACTGCAATAGTCTGGCACTCAAGATATTTTTCTATGAATTATTTTCCCTACATATGTGTGTACTTATAATTTTTTTTTCTTTCTTTCTTTCCTTTTCTTTTTTTGAGTCAGTGGTCTCACTCTGTTGCCCAGACTGCAGTGGCACCTTCACAGCTCACCACAGCCTCGACCTTCTGGGCCCAGGCAACCATTCTGCCTCAGCCTCCGAAGTATCTGGGACTACAGGCACATACTACCACACTTGGCTAATTTTTTGTAGAGATGGGGTCTTGCTATGTTGCCTAGGCTGGATAATTTTTCTTTCATCTAAGAAAGTTTATAGTATCTTTTTCACTTAAGATTTCAAGGATATCTTCTCATGTTAATAAGTATACTTATATGTGACATCATTTTCACTAGCCATGTATTATTCTAAAATATTAAATTATAATTTACTTAATCTTTTTGCTGTTAATCTGCCTTTTGAACTTTTCTAAGAAAAATTAGAGAGGTTTTCAAACTCTCCTAGATTAGCTTCCAAAACATGATCTAAGAAAGGGAATCAGGAACTAAATCAAGGTTAATATACATGATGAGATCATGTTGGAAATTTTGAGTTTCTTCACGTTTGCTCCCCACCTCACTTCTTTCACCACACAGACACACTGTTTCCCTGCAATAATTAGATGTAAAATTGTTGGAAAAGCCTATAGACCTATTTTATGGGGCAACAATGAAGGGTAAAGTTGAGAAGGCCGCATCCAACTTTTCTGTGAGCCTGGTTAGAGATGAACCTGAGTGAAACAAGCAGACAGTGGCCACTACGGAGAGCAAAGAATATCAAATTGAATAATTAAAATCATTTAGGAACCTATAAAAGAGAACATATGAGGGACTGAGAACAAGAAAGACTATGGTAATTTAACTTATACTTTCATTCAAACAATTACTAAAAAGCTCACCCTCTGGCCGTATTACACAAAATCTGACCCTATTACCAACATTCTTATGAGCTCATTCTGTAACATGGCACAGGTCATTGTTTCATAGCATAATACACAGTAGATTAAACTTGTCCTTATTAAAGCTCAGCTTCCATCAAGTTTGGACTATTTAAGTCCCAGGCTTGTTCTAGTTTACATGGTTACCTACATTCCAATCCGGCTTAGAAAGCCAACAGGGCTCAGTGAATTAATCAAGTTACTATTAAAGAGCAGTTGGCTTTGCTGGTTCTCTTCTAAAATATCACATTACCTCACTATGTGACCATGAACGAACTAATCGGTCTCCACCAAAACTAAATGGACACTGTTGCTTAATGGTCAAGGGTATTACTTCCAGTCATCTATTCTCAGCTTCTCTGAGCCAAATAATAAAATGTGGGATAGCAGGCACATTTTAAAGGTACGTTTTTCTCTTGCTTTTCCTTCCTATTAGAAAGCAGACAGGAAATACAAGCCCCAGGTCAAGGAAACAAAAGGGCTGGTGAACCAACACCTCATGAACAACAGTATTACTCCTAACACTCCCACAGATTCTACTGTCCAAATCGCACACCGAAAGATGTCACTGATACATAGTTATTAGACAAAAGAGGTCTTTGACAGAAGACCTCTTTTGGCTCTTGAGGCCTGACCACCACTTACTTTAAACGTCCACAAGGGGGAGCCCTGCGGTCACTAAATCACACGATGATAAATTATCCTTGGAGATCATTGTTTAAACATAATTTTTTTAAAAATTCAGTGCTATAAGGTTTTACCTCTAGTCTGGGGCAAAGTCATGTTGAAAGGTGACATTACCAACATTCTAACTTTCCCTTTCTTTCTGGTTTCCCTGAGAACAGGACCATATCTAAAAGCCTAGTTGTTAGCACTGAGCAAATTACATTTATCTTATGTCTATCGGCAAGTTTTTAAAGAAACCTTTTTACATTTAGCATGCATGGATAAATGAGGAAAAAACCAGCCTGGCACCGAGTGCAATGGTCTTCAGTAGAGCAGCCTGTGCTGAGACGGGAGAAGAAGTCCAGCAGAGCAGACAGACAAGGACTTCGGAGTTAGACACAACTGAGTGTGAATCCTGATTCTGCCATTTGTACTAGTTTTACGACACTAAGCAAGTTATTTAAGGGCTCTGATCTTCAGTTTCTTCATCTGTAAAACAAGTCCCACAGGACTGTTGTAAAGATTAAATGAGATAATGTAGGCAATATGTCTTTGCACATTTTCTGGCAAAGAATAAACACTTAAAATAAGTATCAAATATTTTTAAACACTTCATACTATTTATTTTAACAAAACTAGATTTATGACAGCATAACTTCATCCTGAAAACCACTGCATATTTATGTATTGCAGAAATAGTTGCAAACACTTAAAAGATTTCAAAATATGCATGGTCTCATCACCTTAAAATGAATATAGTTTTAAACTTCAGTATAAACCAAAGAAATAAATTAGCTACTCATAATCTAAAATTAGATCAATGTTATATATATGTTAACTCTTTCCCTTAAGCAATTCTTACAAACTTAGTTTGCAGAACTCAATGTTCACTTTGAAAGAATTTAGTAAAACAGCATATACAAAACCCTGTGAAAACATTACGCTCATTGTTATGGATCAGGCATTTACACTCTTGGGAACTGGGACACAGGATATGCTGGGTCCCTCTTACACTTTAAACTCAGGCCTTGAACATAGCTCCTTATTCATTACATTCTCTTTTTTTGATGCGGAGGGTCTCATGTCTCACTCTGTTTCCCAAGCTGGAGTGCAGTGGCACGATCATGGGCTCACTGCAGCCTCAACATCCTGGGCCCAGGTGATCCTTCTGCTTCAGCCTCCTGAGTAGCCGGAACTACAGGCGTGAGCTACCGTGCCTGGCTAATTTTTTAATTTTTGTAGAGATGAGGTCTTGCTATGTTGCCTAGCCTGGTCTTGAACTCCTAGGCTCAAGCAATCCTCCTGCCTCAGCCTCCCAAAGTGCTGGGATCACAGGTATGAGCCATGGTGCCCTGGCCTGTAGAAGGTATCTAGAAGACAGAACACTCAGTTCTTTCACCTTTAGACAAGCAAGAAACAAAAATCAGGGTTCTCAAATACAGACATGTCAGAATCACCTGGAAAGTAGGTAGGTTTAAAAAAGCACACATGGGGCAGAATGCTGTTTTCTAATGCAATTCAATACAGCAGTGCTAATCTCCACGTGCGTGCACTGCTTCATAAGGGATTGTTACAGGAGGTAGACACAGGGGTGATGGAAAAGACTGGAAAAGGGGACCCGGGATTATTGTTTCCTGCCACATCACCATGAACAATTAAGGAAATGTTCATTTTGAAACAACCAGATGATTTCAAGAGAAATGAATGATTGAGAACAAACTAAAATTTAGTAGAAACTCCAGACAAGTATGATCTTAGTCTCCAATACCTCAGCTACAAGTGCTGGCTGGCATAGAAAGTAACGACCAGGAAGTACAGTGTCAAAGTTAAGGTAAGAGAAAATACTATACACAAAGAAAATGCATGGCTGAAGGTAACACCAAGTGAGCAACTATTATGCCTAAAGTAAAGAGGAAAAGCACTAAAAGCCCTCACTTATAATAGAATCTACCCTAGTATGGGAATCACGAGATTTTAAAGATTAAGTTGATTACCTAAGACAACGCAACCAGTATAATCTGAATTTTAAGCTCAAAATACACACAGAAAATGGATGTTCTTTCATATCATGTAACTAAGTATGAAACAAACGATTCAAGTCTAACACAGCACTATTAGGAAGATAGGCAACAACCCCAAATAAAATGCACATGAGGAACTAAGTGAGAACTAGGGAGATTTTGCATGTTTTCACAGTGGGTCATTATAATAAAGACAACATGAGACACATGACTCAACAGAAAGGCAGCAACAAGTCTGAACTTGGTTAACAGTTAATACAGATTATATGCAGAGAACTACAGACGGGACCCTGAACAATCTAACTGGTGGGAGACATACAGCTTTAAGTAGATTCAATGCAGTAACAACCCATTCAATCTCTCCTATGAGCCAGAAGCTGCCAGAGATCAAGAATAAAAGATGAATAAAACAGAAAACCTAAAGTTAAGAGATTTTTGACTAAGATGTACATATCCTGAAAGGTTCCCCTGGGACTAGAGCATGGGGTGGAACAAAGTGCTAAAATGAATAAAGAACTCAAGATAAATGTACAAAACAAATTTACAAGAACTGAAACGTTCCTGTATGCCAACAGTCAAAGAAAATGGAAAAAGCTGCATCTGTGTAGACATGAAAAAAAACCGTGAAGAAACATATTCCTTGTATTACATCTTGTCGGACGTTGGCAGAGAGACTGTGCTCTCCGGTCTGGATGACGTCAATGAGCTTTGGCAAATTCCATGAAGAGAACTGTCAAGCTGGCAACTTCCATTACTATTTAATAATCATGCCAGAAGCTTTCAAAAGAACACATCAGACTTTCTAAGTGGGCGTGTGCAATGGGATTATAATAATTCTTTTATGTTTAAAGATATTAGTCCTTCTTATTACATAAACTAAAAACAATGTGTAACTAAAAGAATGATTTATTAAATGTAGAGACAAATTCAAGGCAAAAGAAGAGATACATTTTTGACAAAAATCAATATAAAATTCATGGCATCATGTCTAATTAACTTAGGCTCAACATATTCTAAGAGACCAGTTATATGGTCAACTGAACAAAGAAAAATTGTAGGGATATTTGGGGCTCTCAGTTCCGCCTACAGAAAGTAAGCCAATTGTTGGGAGTCCACTACAGCTGCCAATAAGGCACTCATTTGAAAGAGGGACGTCTCCTGGTTGTCTCCACAGAGTCGAGCAAAGCCTGTACGGAGAAGCTGCCACAGTGAGAAAGGATGCTCAGGAGCAGAGGCCCTCAGGCCAGGGAAACACCAGCTCTGGTCACCCTGCAGTGCCAACCACGCTGTCGGCCCAGCACTGGCAGCAGTCTCTTCCTCTCTCTAAGCCACCAACTTCTCTTTCTTGCCCCCTCTCCTCTCTCCCCCATTATCTTCTCCTCCCAATTTGTTAGTGCTGTAAGTCTGCTCATCATCATCAGGTACCTCAAATCTATAATGTAATTTGTCCAGCATAAGTCAGGAGAGTCAAAATTAGTTGAATGAAGAGCATCAATAATCAGTTTATTAAATGTGGGAGGATCAGAAATCTGACTTTTTTTTTTAATTGAGACATAGGATCTTGCTCTATTGCCCAGGTTGAAGTGCAGTGGCACCATCCCGACTCACTGCAGCCTCAGCTAATTTTTTATGGAAACAGAGTCTTACTGTGTTGACCAGGCTTGTCTCAAACTCCTATTCTCATGAGAGCCTCTGGCCTCACCTTGAAAATCTACACCTTAACAGAGTTAATACCCAGAGATAGGGCAGGTCTGAAGGTTAAGGATCTTTTAAAAATAAAGTGAGAGCTGAAAAAATTTCTTACTGAGCTTTGGAAAAGTATTAATGCCAGCATTCTCAGTTTAGATATTTGTCAGAAACAAATTAATCCATATAAAACAAACAAACAAACAAACAAACTGCACCACTAAGTCCAAACAAATAAGGTTTAAATAAGGTATATAAAAAATCATTATATACAAGGAAGAGTTAGATACTTTATTGCTTCTAATCTTGTAATTCTCAACATCATTACAGCATTCCATGCACCATGGGGGGGGAGACAAATAGGCAAAAAGGTTAAATATGTAGCATCAATCTTAGCTTTGTTACCTAAATAACCACCAGTAACTAACCTAGTACTCAATGCTTATGGATTACTTATGACACTTTTCCAACTATATGACCAGAGACTGTGTTTTCTAAGTTAAAAATCACAGTCCTTTTATTAGGTTGAAAAAAATTTTTGATGTCAACATCCAAAAGTTTAAATAGTGTCTTTAATGAGCTAAGACCTTCCAAATTTCTTAACACAAGCTACTCATATAATTCCTAATATGTATCTTCTCTTTAAACCTTTTTTTAAAATGTGGGTTACAATTCAGGATTAGGCATATAATTGTTCATTGTACAGGTAGAGTTTGGGCCTTCCTTTGGTCCCCACTTAGCCTGGTTTGAGATCAAATACGCTTATTGATGTTGTGTCCTCTCCCCAGTCCCCTAGCAGTATCCCGCTGCCAACCCTTTTCTCATAGTATTACGGTAAATGTTCAGGGTTTGCTTATGAATGAGAACATATGGTACTCAATTCTTTGTTTCTGTAATTGATTACTGAGTACTATAGACTCTAAATCCATCCAAGTTGCTGCAAAGTCCATATGTTTGTACTTCTTTATGGCTGTGTAATATTCCATCATGTATATGTACCACATTACTTTTATCCAGCCCAGTTTCAATGGGCAGCAAGATTGGTTCCATGTTTTTGCTATTGTGAATAGTGCTGCAATAAACATGCATGTACACATACTTTTTTTGTATAATGATTTGAGTTCCTCCGGGAATACTCCTAATAGGGGGACTGCTGGGTCATATAGAAGGTCAATCTCTAGTTCTTTTAGAAATTGTCACACTGTTTTCCATAGAGGTTGCACTAGTTTGCATTCCCACCAGCAGTGTAGAAGTGTTTCCTTTTTTCTGCATCCTCACCAGCATCTGTTGTTGTTTGTTTTATTAATGATGGCCATTCTTACTAGGGTTAGATGTGGTTTTGATTTGCATTTCTCTGATGATTAGTGAGGCTGAACACTTTTTCATGCATCTGTTGGGTGCCCGTGTGTATTCTTTTCTCTTTAAATCTTTTTTTTTTTTTGAGTTGGAGTCTCACTCTGTTTGTTGCCCAGACTGGAGTGCAGTGGCATGCTCATGGCCACCCCAGCCTCGACCTGCTGGTTCTGGTGATCTTTCCACCTCAGTCTTCCAAGTAGCCGGACCTAAAGGCGAGCGCTACCATGCCCAGCTAACTTTAAAAAATATATTTATTGTAGAGGCAAGGTCTCGCCAAGTTGCCCAGGCTAGTCTCGAACATGCAGGCTCAGGCAATCCACTCGCTTGGCCTCCCCAAAGTGTTGGGATTACAGGCTGAGCCACCAAGCGTGGCCATCTCTTTAAATCTTAAGATGAAACACTCCCCAGAGAAGAAAATATCATTTTGAGACAGTACTCCAAGTAGTGTTTCTGTCATCCTAATGTTAACAAGACTTCCTTATGTGAAAAATTCCTTTCTCAAACCCATAAACTATGTAAATATATATATTATCTTTTGTGCTATATTATAAAAGATAGTTAATAAATAATAAAAGATCAAAGAATGCTTAACAAATAGTTAATAAATAATAAAAGGCCAAAGAATGTTTCATAGAATCTTTAGAAAGAGATGATATCAGAGTAAAAGCTTTGGTTTTAGAATGAAGAATCCACTAAAAGTATCAAAGACATGTACATATATTTTTTTAAAAGCTAGTTAAGAACGACTGCTCCTTATTAGCCAGGTGTGGTGGTGCATGCCTGTAGTCTCAGCTACTTGGGAAGCTGAGGTGGGAGGGTCACTTTAGCCCAGAAGTTTGAGGATACAGTGAGTGAGCTATGATCATGCCACTGTACTGCAGCCTGGGTGACACAGAGAGACCCTATCTCAAAAAAAAGAATGAAAGCGTCTGCATGATATATCCACCTCAGAAAAGACTTAAAAGTTAGAGAAGAAGGAATTAAAGCTGAATTATTGAAACAAAGCTGCCAGAGACTGACTAACCCTGACACCAGATTTACACTAGATTTTTGAGAAACACTTCTTGGCAAAGAGAATTCATCATTATCAAAATCCCTCCACCCTCTGTAATCACAAATACAAATTAGCTTTAAAAGGTCTTCCCAAAGTTTGAATTCTTTCAGTTCTTTATAAACAATCACTGAACTTGCCTAATGTCATTTAATTAACAAATATGTGATCTGAATATAAACCCATAATTTAATAAATGCATAATTTTATAACACTATACTTAAAAAACCTTTTGTTTAGAGAGAATTTCAAAAAACAAATATAAAATATAAAAAGTTGCAAATAAAAATACAAGGAATACCCTTTACTCACATCTGCCACTGTTAACATTTGTCTTACCACTTGCAGTGTGTGTGTGTAAAATACCTAATTCTTTTTTCTAAATATTTGAGGGTTGCTTACAAACATTCTAATCCTTTTTTCTTAAACATTTCAGTGAATAACACCATAACGTAATAAATGTTCCTATTATAAACAAGACCAAAGGGACTATCTGCCAAACTGCCCACTGGAAAGTCTTCAACAATTTGAACTTCTACCACCACCACACCTTAGCCGACTGTTTAACTTTCTAGTTGATAGCAACTTTCAAGTTGATAGCAATTTGTCCAGTAGTGAGGATGAAAATTGTTTCTTGTGTTTCTATGCTCAAATGATTTTCTTCTTTTGCCTCTTTATACCATAGTTTCAGAAAGACTCTTTAGTCAGAACTTGCCGTATGATAGGGCCTATGACAAATCCTACTGTGAAGATAAATGTATAGGGTTTAAGAGAATAAGGATTATGACAAAAGACAATGCAAGCCACAAAAACTCATGGCAGAAAAAAACTGTGGTATCTATAGAATAAAATTGTTGATGTCCTTCTTGTTAATTCTGGGGCATGTAATTGTTCCCCAACTGGTCAGGTATCTTGGCAGGCTCACAGGAGAATTTAACATCATAATGTAAACTCAAGTATTGCTTATAATAAACCATATATAATAAAAAACCTTAAAAGGAAGGCTCAATATTACACTGTAGGTATCTAATTTCTAGGTAAACTTTGTATAAAGGATTATTATGTTCAACATGGAGAAAATCATAATCCAGAAATAAATTAAAACTATTCCAGCATCTTAAAAAAAAATATCAGCAGCACCTCACTCACCGGTACAGGACATAGAAGAAATGAAAAGTTATACAAAATAATAGTTTTAATAAATATACTAATGGCATATGTCTTTAACCTGTTGATATACATTTCTCCCTATATTTTAAGCTTTCCATCTCCTTAGAAAGATCTGACCCTGGGTAAAGGATAGAGAACAGAAATCCTAGAAGGAAGGAAGTGGTTAGGAGAATACTAGAATAATCCCAGACAATGGTGATAAAGGTCTGAACCAAGAAGGGTAAGTGATAAGGAGGATAGAGAAGAGATAACTATGACAGCTATCTTAGGATACAAAAATACATGAGATTTCATTACAGACTGAATTTAAGCAATGAAACAGCAGAAAGAGGTGACAATTTTACAAGAGGGAAGTTAGTAGTGAACTTAAGGTAGAAGTAAAGAGATGTACAGAATAAATGGGTTGAGGAATTGTAAGCAGAAAAAATTCTAGCATCAATGAATTTAATACATTGATTCAAAATTTTACAATCAGGACGTCTAGAAACTATTTTTATTTCAGCATATAGGTACATTTTTGCATCATCAGGGAAAAGTCTTAGTTTTAATTATATGCAAGGGAAAGGGCACATTATAGTCTTTTCAATGCTTCAGTACATCTGAAAGTTTAACTAAACCCATCCTGTAAGAGTTGCTTTTAATTGTTGGTACCTTTGCCTGAGATTATAGGAAGTGAGGGGTTTGTGGCATAAGTCACACGTGTCCTAATTCAAGGGCACTTTGCAGGAAGCAGAGGTACTAAAGAACAACTTTGCCTCCACATGAATAAACCCATATCTTTAACTAATGTGAGGGGAAATGAAATACCCCACAAGGAAGAAACCTTAAGACTTACAGTCCTACTCGCCATAAAGTCGGAGGCAACTCAACTTTACAATGCATAAATTCAAGTCTAGAATTAAATTAAGAAAAAGTTTTATAGGCTAACCCCAGCAGAAAACAAGTTTGGGCAAAAGTTTAGGACAATCAGAGAAGTCAGTGGAAGAAGAGAAGGCTTGAAGACAGCTAATAGCATTTAGGCATAGCTGGAGCACACATTTCTTTCCCTGACTAGATCACGCTTCACAAAACACAGTAGAACACAACTTTAAAAGAATTTTGAGCTGTGTGATAAGCAGACCCTATTATATTGGCAGGCAATAATAATTCATTTTTTCCTCTATTAAAAATGATCTTCCAAACTTTATTATCATTTTGGGTTAAAAAGAGACATTCTCCTTTTATAGTAACTACAGGACTAATACTATAGCAACAGTCCATTTCCAACTACAATGTAGTCATACACATTTGTTACCTTTACAAACAACATGATGAGCCTGAGAGAACATCTGCTGCTCCTAAAATGGAGTTGCCTCCACTGTTTGAAGATACCACACTACAAAGGTAGATGGAGTAGATCAGCGTATACGTGTAGATACCTAAACTCTTATCCTCAAGGCTAGTTAGTACTGCTTCATACTATTCTGAACCATTCTTTGTCATTAACTTTCACTTACTATCCAACCTGAGTTTATCTCTTAAAAGGAATACTTAACCCATTTACCTTTATTCCTACTATTGATATGTTTGGTCTTCCCTCTCTCATCTTGTTCTTTAGATTTGATATTATGTAATCCTGGTTTCCTAATGATTTAGAAGGTATATATCCTATTTATTTATTTATTTATTTGAGTTGGAGTCTCACTCCGTCGCCCAGGCTGGAGTGCAGTGATATGCTCACGGCCACCCCAGCATTGACCCGTTAGGCTCCGATGATCCTTCCCACTCAGACTTCCTAGTAGCCAGAACTACAGGCGCATGCTACCATGCCTGGCTAATTTGTTTTTGATTTTTATTGTAGAGATGAGGTCTCGCCAAGTTGCCCGGGCTGGTCTCGAACCTGCAAGCTCAGGCAACCCACTCGCCTCAGCCTCCCAAAGTGCTGGGATTTCAGGCTGAGCCCGGCCAGTACACATCCTATTTTAATTCCATTAATGACACTTCCAGCAATTTGGTTGTTTCCAACCTCTCTCTTCCACCAAAAAGTCCCGTTATGTCCACTATTTAAAACTTCTAACACATTATAACAATTATATTTTTCAAGTCCTCTATTTCACTAAATTCAGTGAATGGTAGGAGGTATAACTGGAAACTGGAAACTTCAAATGCAACTGTACTTTTCTTTATACTAATATCAATATATTTTACTGATTTCCTTACTCAAAACTAATCCTTGTTTATTGCAACATCAAAAATATTTTTATTTAAACTTTTCAGTACGTAAAACATTCACAAGAGTCACAATTCAAAAGGTCTACAGCAAAAAGTTTCTTTTCCCTCCTATCTCTTCAAGCTACCCAGTTTCCCTCCTGGAAGCAACCAATGTCACCCATTTCTACTAAATTGTTGCAGAAAAACTACATATTGAATCATCCTTGCTTCCTTCCCTTAACAACCCCCACTATGGCTAGAGTATTATTCTTTCAAGCTGTTGGAAATCTTTATGCTAATATTTTTAAAGATTTTTTTACTGATATTTACAGTGAGATTTTATTTCTAAAAAGTTATATTTATTTTATAAAATTACCTTGAATGGCTCCTTTGTTGTAATCTTGAAAGAGTTTAAAGAGCTTTGAAACAAATCATCAGTCTTTTAAAGATCTTAAAAAATTTGCCTATAAAATTTCTGCCCATAGGCTTTCAGAGAGGTACTTATCCAACTTTCTCTAACATATTGGTTTTCATTACTCCCTTACGCTCTTAAAAATTATTGACTGTCCAAAGAACTTAATGTGAGTTATAACCACCAATATTTACAATAGAAATTAAAATTCTAATTTTATTATTTAAATATGTATTTAATTTTAAAAATACATAACATAGAAAATTTATTTTAATACACTTAACTATTAAATATTTATTACTTAAATTTAACTAAAATATAAAATATTTATTACTTTAAACCTATAACATGTAAATATAAATAACTTTTTGTTAAAAATAACTTTTTAAAAACTTGTTTTTTCCAAAACAGAAAACAATTTAATGAGAAAAATGGCACTATTTTGCTTGTTTTGAGCCAAAGTTTCACTGTGTTGCCCAGGCTGGAGTGAACAATTATGGCTCACTGGAGCCTCAAACTCCTGGGCTCAAGTGATCCTCCTGCCTCCTGAGTAGCTAGAACTACAGACATGCACTACAAAACCTGGAACATTTTTCTATTTTTTTTATAGCTATGAGGTCTTGCTTTGTTGCCTAGACTGGTCTTGAACTCCGGGCCTCAAAGGACGTTCCTGTCTTTTCCCCAAAGTGCTAGGATTATAGGTATGAGTAACTGTGCCTGCCAATTCTTTTTCATTAGTAAACTGGGCAGTCTCAAACCAGAAAAGGTCCAGAGAGGCTCTTTAAAAAGACACCACTATACATTTTTACAAATCTCTTCAGTGTCCGGCTACTTCTCATATCTGCTAATACACTGAGATATGTTGAGATATCACATATCATTAGCCTTGGAAAACTCCATGTACCCTTAAGAGAGAATTTAAGAATGAAAAAGGCAAGTAATGCCTTAGTATTATAATGAAAATTGTTTTAATCTCACAAACCTCCAAAAAAGTCTAGAGGACTCAAGACCACACTTTGAGTATTGCTGGCTTAGTTTACCTGTATTTTCTAGATTCAGTTTTGATGAACTTTAATTTTCAAGAAAATTTTCTAGATAATACAGAAAATATATTTCAGAGTCAAGAAAAGTAGTCTATTTTGATTATTTCATTTTTTCTATAAAAATAAGAGGGGCCCACCCTGGGCAACATAGTGAGACCTCATCTCTTCGAAAAATTGAAAAATTAGCCAGGTGTGATGGCATGTGCCTATAGTTCCAGCTATGTGGGAGGTTGAGGTGGGAGGATTACCTGCGCTCAGAAGGTCAGGGCAGAGGTGAGCTGTGATAATGCCACTACACTCCAGCCTGGGTGACAGAGTGAAACTCTGACTCAAAAAAATTATAAGAGAGGTTCTCCTCTTATTTTTTGATTATGCATGTTAGCCACCCTTTGATTACATTGGCTAGCAGGTTGCCTGCTTAGATTATTAGATTATTTAGTTCTATTATAGTTTTTATTTTGAGTCAGTGTTATTTTGTTGCCCAGGCTGGAGTGCAGTGGCACAATCATGGCTCACTGCAGCCTCAACCTCCAGGACTTGGGGAAATCCTTCTGCCTCAGTGTCCCAAGTAGCTGGGGCTACCCGGTAATTTTTTGATATTTTGTAGAGATGAGGTCTTGGTATGTTGCCTAGGCTGGTCTTGAACTCCTGGACTCGAGCAATCCTCCTGCCTTGGCGTCCCAAAGTGCTAGGATTATAGGCATGAGCCACTGCACCCTGTGTTTTTTTGTTTTTGTTTTTTTGGAATCAAGGTCTCACCCTGTCACCCACTCTGGAGTGCAGTGCAGTGGCATGATCATGATGATTATAGCTCATGGCAGCCTTGACCTTCTGGGCTCACGTGATGCTCTTGCCTCAGCAGCCTGAGCAGCAGGGATCACAGGCTCGCACCATCATACCTAATGTTTTTATTTTTGCAGAGAAAAAGTTTCACTATGTTGGCTAGGCTGGTCTCAAACTCTTGGGCTCAAGCAAAAATCCACCTGCCTTGGCCTCCCAAAGTGCTGGATTTACAGGCATGAGCCACTGTACCTGGCAAGTTCTATTTTTATTTTAGTTTTCAATTCATGAATTTCTATTTATGTTTATTAATTGCTTTCTTCACCTTTTCTTAGGTATACGTTATTGTTTCTTTTGTAACTTCTTGAGTTAGAATACTCAGTTGACTCATTTCATTATTTCTTGTTTATGAATATTAGTATTTTCAAGGCTATGAATTTTCCTGTAAGCACTGCTTTAGCTTAATGTCATAGGCTTTCATATATAGTCTTTAATTATCACCTTTTAATAGTTTGTCTCTTTGACCCAAGAAGTATTCATTTCAGAAATTAAAAATTTCCAGGTGGCCAGATCTTTTCTAGCTACATTACTAATTTCTAGCTTCAGTGAAGCATCAAGAAGTAATTTCTACTTCCCTGTCAGCTGCCACTCCTATTTCTTTCCATTTATTTATTTATTTATTTATTTATTTATTTATTTATTTCAAGCTTAACAATCTTTAATTTGAATGTAAAATTTCAATACAAGTCATTTGTAGGGCTTGGGATTTGTTCTTTCAAAAACAAAAAATGGGGAAATGCAACAAAATGATCTTTCCACTTTTCAAAAGCTTTCAAGGAAAGAACAGACTATAGGGCCATAAAAGATCCATTTAACCAAACCCACTTTCACCCTCTGTAAATTGTCTTAATACTTACTCCTGAATTAAGATTTACAGTTAGCTTTGTTTATGTAATGATTTAAAAATACTTTGCACTGGCTTGCTTTCTATAATGCCAAACAACAAATCATGAAACTACTTCAATATGTATTTCTTCTTTTTAAAACAAGGGAGCAGTTATTTCTAGAAAGCAATATTTAGCCTCCAGATATATTTCCCAGATACGGCATATGCCATTCAAAGGCCTAGACACTCTCATGCTCTCTAGAACACCTAACCTAATGCATACAGAAGCATGAATGACAAAGTTGAAGATTAATATTATAACTATTTTTCTATTTATTTGAAGCACAGTAAAAATAAATAAATAAATAAAGGGTACACTTTGGAAGTTAAGTGGCACAAAGTATACTGCCAGAACTTGAGGGCCATTACACAGCCAAAACAAAAAGAAAAAAAAGGAAACAAAATTGCTCCTGTTTCAAACACCACATTAGATAATTTTACCTGCCCAAACAGAGCATTTACGAATATTAGGTTAAAAAAAAAACCTGCAACATCCATAAAAGGATAACTTTCTAAATAAAATGAAAGAATTTTAGGAGATTGGTATCTAAACAAGAAAAGACAAACACAAACTAGAATGAAAGCCTAGATCATCACATCTAAAATGGGGGTTGTTTGGGTCTTCATATTCTTCTCTCCCTCTACCATATCCTGCTGGAGTTCCAGGCCCCATTCCTCTAGGACCCTGTCCACCCACAGATCTCACACCTTCTGCCCAAAGCGCTCAGTACGTGCACATCGCTTCCAATCATTGAACCACTCATGGTTGCTGGTGGAACTACAGGATTGGCCTTATAACTTATGCTACCACCACCACCCAGAGGTGGAAATTTCTGGCTCCTGGACCATAGGGATCTCCCATGTTCACTGCTCCTCCGCCACCCATTCTCATGTCTCTTTCTCTTGGATCCATGTGCCCCACCAGCTGTAACTTTCCTCTTTGGTGCCTCGTTTGTTCTTCCTTCTCACAGTGACGAATCATCATCTCCCCTATCCTTTTACGTTGTTCTTCCTTTTGCCTTAGTTGTATTTCTTTATGTTTCAGCATTTCTTGATTGTGAAGTTCTCCCATGTGTCTCAATTCTTCCTGTGGTCTGATCAAGTCTTGGAGCAAAATATTTGCCTGATGTTCATGATAGGCATCTTCCATTTCACTTTCCAATTTGTCTTTAGTATTTATTCTTCCTATTTTTTCAACTTGTTCCCTTTGCTGTTTTTCCGTCTCATCCAAGGGCTTCCATCGCTAAGAATATTCACACTCAAATGTACCATGCTGGGTGGGCAAAACGAGGAGTTTCTCCCACCTTTTGATACATTGGCTTCTTCTGTGCAAGTTTTCCAGGAAGACCATCTTCATCATCTTGTTGTTCAAGTGGTTCCAAAATGACTGGACAAGGAGTTATTGCCAATAATAAAACACCTTCACTGCATTGCTCAAATGCCTTTCTTGCTGCTGGTTAAGAAGCAAATTCAACAATGCCTTTTTTCTATAGATCCTCTGCAATCATCCACAATTACAAAGCCCTTTCAATAGGACCAAACTGGCTAAAAGCCTCTTCCAAAAGTTCAAAGAAACATAAGGTGAAAGATTACGAACAGAAAGGGCAGCAGCATGTGAGGCAAAGTGAACACAAAGCTGTCTACTTCTTGTGGGTGTGATCCAGAGACCCACTATTGTCTGTCTATATTGCCACAACCCCTAGAGAAGGGCGTGGCAAGTGTTCGAGTGCTTCTGGATGTACCCACATTCCTGAGAGTCAACAAAAGGTACGCTTCCCCTTATCTCCTATGCATTCCCAGTAAGTAACTTCAAAGAATCCTTACCTTCTCTACAGTGGAGCTATCTCAGCTATTTCTGGCAGTCTGAACCATCCCAACAGAAACCCAAAACACTATAGAACACAGAAAGGCCAAACCCAATATAGCTTGACTGAATTCCTGATTCTCAGAATCATAAACATAAAAAAAATGGTTGTCTTATGCTAGTAAGTTTTGGGGTCACTTATTATTGGAACAGGTGATCCTCCACAAAGGCCTTGAGTGTCCTTGTATATTCTTACTGGGTGTGCCAAGAATGCAGAGCCCTGACCAGTCTTTATTTGGTCCACTTCCCAGGGTTGTGTTAACAGCTAGCAACACTGAAGGTGGCTAGAGGTACTATAGTCACAGATCACTTTAATGTAATCACTGATTGAAATATTTCAAAGCTGTGGTTTATTTCTAAAGTATAGCACCTTGGGGTTCCAACATTAAGCCTGAAAGTTTACCAGTACCAAGCCCCCAACCCTGGTGGGCTCTAAATACCTGTTTTTGTTCCTCTAAACTTAGGTGTCCATAAAAATCTGTACTCTGTTTCTCATCTATCTTTCCCAGAATCCACACATGCTACTAAGGGGAAAATGGCCTGAAATGTCAGGCTCGTTTCTCTGCCTTAAAAGCACTGTAATATATCCAAATATATGTCTTTTATGTTTTGCCCAATTTTTCTCTCTCTCTTTTTTTTTTTAAAGTTAGAGTGGTAATCTAAATTACATTATCCAATATTACTAAAAGTGGAACTTCTCCAAAAATAGATTTAATGCATTTAACATTTAAGAGGTTTAGAAGTTCTGTTTTTTCCCTTTTCCTCCATTATAGGACAGATCCACTGAGAATGTTTGTTTTTAAAATAAGCATTCACCAAACAACTTTAAAAGTGATGTGTATTTTCAAATAAACATAAAGGATAATACCTGTTAAACTACTGAAATACTTCTATAAAATACCACTTGCACAAAAACATTTTGTCTAAAGTGGTGAGGACAAAACATTTGGAATAAAATAAATTTTTAAAAACATGTATTTTTAAAGAAGAAAAAAATTGTACCAAATCAATTTCACATTTAAATTAGAAAGAAAAAATTTAAAAGAAAATTAGAAAGAAAAGCTGTATTGTCTTTCATATTTTAATATACTCCTCTTCTAATTGTCTCCAAACATTTGCTAACATTATCTAAAAACAGTGTATTTATCATGACCTAGTATTTTTTAAAACATTTCAGACATAATAGTTTTTTCTTACATTCTTTTTCCCTTGGAAAACTATGTAATTTTATGAAAACCTGATGTTGAGTGATAGTCTGAAACACGATGTCTGCCATCACTTACAGTGGAAAATACGAAAATCAATGTATGGATGAGAACCTCTTCTTTCCGATTCAAATCCTGCTCGACTTCTTACACGTACATCACCTGGAAAGAATCAAGAATAAAACAAATTTAGAAGGTTGTCATTTGTAACCAATGAAGTTTCCATATGTAACAAAGGTCCATGTGGTATATCATGTGCAGAAGTAATAGCCCACTAATGATATATATGGAACAAACAGTTAAGTACTGATTTATTTGAAGGAGGGGGTCACAACATTTCAGTACTCAGTTGTGAGGCTGAATGAGGAGGATTTAAAAAAAAATCCATCCTTACATTAATAATAATAGTTACCATCTATATTTTAAAGTTAGCCTTCTGAAAGATGACTCAAGTGTATGATAATCCAATCTAACATCTTATTATTCACATGGGAGGTTTTGTTTAAGCCACTGGGAAACAAAATCTTTTTATAGGAAATAGAAAATAGCACAAAACTTTAATAAGCCACTGCAAGAAGCAAGTGCCTACTTTGTGCCTAGCCCTATACTATGGGTTAAAAGGGATATGAAAAAATAGAAAATACAATGTCATAAATGTGTAAAATATTAAAATGCTAAAGACTTTGCCTTATGTAAATTTGTCTAATCTTCTCTTTTCTCAGTGAAAGGTTTTTAGTTGGGTCTTAAACTTTGGTCTTTATAAGCTCAGTGTTGTTTCCATGTATGTCCATGTGGACTCTCAGATTATTTCTCTATACAGCAACATAACCATAGCGACCATGTGCCAGGCACTCTTTTTGTGTCTTACAGACATTATTTTACTTTATTCTCAAATCAACGCTGATAGAAATCTTAATCCCTATTTCACAGATGCAAAAATTAAACTCTGAGAAGTTAAACAGCATGTTCCAGGCCATAAAGCTGGTGCAAAGAGGGAGGATTTAAACCTAGCTCCGTGGGTTCCAAAGACAACACTTTTCTCACTACATTTTCACAGCCTCCAAGTTCCTAACCTTTAAGTCTTCAGTCCTATCCCTGTGCTCTTACAATTCTGCTTGCCTAGAAGGCTCTCCTGCTTCTCTAAAGAAGACCATCATTTCCTTCAAACCTCATTTCACCTATCCTAACTCTATCCCACAATGGCTAATCAATCTCCTCTTTCATGTGGTGATTCCTCCACGCTGCAACAGATGTTTACTGAGCACCCACTATGTGTCAGGCACGGGAAACACAGCAGTGAGCAAAATATATAGTCTCTGTCCTCACAGAGCATATCCTTTTGGGGAATGACACAATAAAGTAATACATAATTTCATTCTATGGAAAATAATAAAGTACATGGAGAAAACTAAAGCAAGGTAAGAAGAACAGGGAAGGAGTAGCAGGGACGGTTACTCAGTGTGGTCAGGGAAGGCCTCATGAAGATGAGGCCTCTGGGCAGGAACCCAGAGGAAGCGAGGCAGTGAGCCATGTAGCTGTCAGGAGGAAGATGTTTCCAGGCACAGGGAAGAGCAAGCATGAACACCCAGAGACAGCATTGTGCTTGGCATGTTCCAGGACAAGCAAAGAGGCTGGCATGGCAGGAGTGAAGTGAGTGAGGGAACTGGTGGGGGTGAGGTCACCGAGGCGGTAGGGCCAGATCATGCTTAAGAGAGGAGTGAGATGATATAATTTACATCTGAAAAGGTTCATGTTGGCTGCGTGTGACTAGAACAAAGTCAGGAACACAGGTAGACACAGGGCCACCAGGTAAGGAGTGAGTGCAGTACAAAAGGCAACAGCTATGGCTTAGATGCAGTGGTAACATCATCACTGTGGTGAGATTCTGGGTCTATTCTGAGGGTATCAACCAACAGGATTTGCTGATGAATTCAACATGGAGTGTGTAAGAAATAGAAGTCAAAAATGTCTTTGGGGGTTTTGACCTGACAAATGGAAGAACGGAGTTACATTTACTGAGTTGGCAAATGACTAAATGTCTCTGGGGGTTTTGACCTGACAAATGGAAGAATGGAGTTACATTTACTGAGTTGGTAAATGACTACAGAATGAAAGACACAAGGAAGACAAATATTTTGTTTTAGAAAAGTCATGTTTGGGGTATCCATAAGACACCCATGTGGAGATGTTCTACAGAGTTAAAGAAAATATAAATCTAAAGTTCTGTTTTAAGGATAATGAAATCCTGAATATTTTTGTTAGAGGAAGATGGAGATAGCAAAAAGAAAAATGTTGATGATTCATGGGGGAAAAATATGAATAAATTCTATTTTACTCTTTGTTTTAAAGTAGAATAT
Organism: Carlito syrichta; assembly: GCF_000164805.1. Taxonomy (NCBI): domain Eukaryota; kingdom Metazoa; phylum Chordata; class Mammalia; order Primates; family Tarsiidae; genus Carlito; species Carlito syrichta. The sequence goes on from NW_007253282.1 coordinate 892,876, forward strand.
AACTATTTCACAAAAATTAAAGAAAAAAGGAGTAAGAGAAAAAAACAGAACCTTGGGGAACATTTAGGCTTAAGAGTATGAAAAGGAATTAGTGAAAGTGGCAAAGAAGAAACAGAAATGGGTGAAGAATAAGGATAGCTCAATATCATAAAGTTGAGGGAGGAATTCTGAGCATGAGGATAGGAGTCAAGGGAGACTCTTCTAAAAAAAAGGTGGGTAAACTTGCCTATTGAAATCTTAATCTGTTGGGACCCCCCAAAAACCCGGAATTATCTTTTGAGGGCAGGCCCCTTATAATACACTTGGAATTTGTTCCTCCGAATCAAATGGTCAACCAAATTTTTATCTGGAAGTCTTGAGAAGGTTGCATCACAATTTGCAGAAGAAGCATCTCAAGTTATGGCAAACAGGTAACTGGCTCCTCTACCATGACAATGCATCTGCCACTCTGCACTGAGCATTCAGCAGTTTTTGATCCCAAACAGTATGACCCCTAGGCCACACCCTTCCTATTCACCCAATCTCACCCCAAGCAATTTTTTTTGTTTCTCCAGATGAAAAAAGGCCTCAAAGGGAAACATTTTGCCAATGTGGACAAAGTGAAACAAAAAATGGGAGAAGCACTAAAAGGCATCAAAGTTGACGAGTTCAAAAGGTGTTTTGAGCAATGGAAAAAGGTGTACTGTATTAAATGGGGAGTACTTTGAAGATGACTGAAGTTTAAACATGTAAGAACACACAGTTTTTTGTAAATACCATTTTTGGGGGTGCCCCCCCCTTGTATGTTTAATAATATGAATTAAAATGCAAGGATTAAGGAGTGGGTGGATGAAGTGATAAATCTGGCACAGAGAAATAGAAAGAAAATTATACATATATATGCCTACAACTAAATTCATTGTACCTTGAGGAATTGAGAAACATATCAAAAACTTAAGCACCAGAATTAGAAGAAGACACATGGTCTTTCCTCTTTCTTGCCAGACAACTGAGAACAAAATACATCTAGTCACAGGACTCTGATCAGGCATCTCGTAGCCTCTCTTTTGTCCATGTTGGCATTCATTTCTTTAGCATTTAGCAGCTCTACAAATCTATTTTCTAAGACTATTTTCTAAGACGAATGTTCAAGATGCAATTTAAAATTGTGTACTAATGGCAGTGTTCCAGATATTAACCCAGAGATTTCTCAAACACAATAACTCTAAAATGCCTCTTTATTCACATCACATTCAATATTGGTTTCCCAACTCTAAACTTCAATGTAATAGATGGTTACATATGATAGATTATTATCTGCTACAAACAGTGATGAAATGTTACCTAAAGAAAGATATTTCAACCTTAAATAAAAATATAACAAAATTAACGAATATTAGTACAAAATAAATGCTTACCTAGCATACGAATATACAATGCAGTCTGATCAGAACTGTCATAGGAAATAGCTCCACGCCGCTAGAAGAAACAAATACACACATTTTAACATGACAATTAAATGTGACATAAAATCCCACAAGCACGTATTTGTTATTTGTTTACTGTGAAGTACTGTGCAAGAGAAATTGGACATACAAAATGAAATTAGATATGATACCCACTCTTGAAATCTCTGGGGTGAGAAGACAAATAATTACAATACAATATTGTTAAGAACCACCATAAGAGTTGAAATAAGTTGAGAAGCATGTAGTAGATGAAAATTTAATCTGAGTACATCAGAAAAGGTTTTGAAGTGACATTTGAGTTGACTCTTCAGAGCTTAATAGGGGGTGCCAGATGAAAATGAGAAGAAAGGGCAATCCACTGGTTTTCTTTCTGTATCTCTTGGTACTCAGCCCACTTTTCACATAAAAGCAAGAGTGATCATTTCAGCTCTCATCCAAAATTTTCCAACAGTTACTCCCCTACACTTGAAATAATCTCCAAACTACAAGCTCTGATTTCCAAAGCTCTCTGTGACCTGCCTACCTCTCTGTCCTACCCCATCCGTCTCCACTATGATATGAGTCACATTGGCCTCCTTGTCTTAACTCAACCATGCTAAACGTACAGGCTTTCTGCTTGCTGCTCTCTTGTCCTAGATCATTGCATCATTGTTCCCTTCTTACCTATCAGATCCTAGACAAAATGCCATCTCTTCAAAGAGGTATTTCCTGATTACTAAATCTAAAGACACCTGAAAGTCACCCTCTCTTCCACAGTTTCCTACCTCAATCCTCTGTGCAGCATTTAGCTGATGTTACCTTGTTTGCTTATTACTAAAATAAACGCTCCTTTTGTCTGTCTTAATCACCATTGCACCTCTGGTCCCTAAAACAGGATCTATTGTTTAGTAAATTTATTGTTTAGTAAATTTAGTAAATTCGTAATATTCATAAATATTACGAAGCTAAATTACTGAAAGCAAACCAGGCACAGTGGTTCACACCTTTAATCCAGCACTTTGGGAAGCCAAGGTGGGAGGATCACTTGAGCCCTGGAGTTCCAGACCAACATGGGCAACATAGCAAGACCCTGCCTCTACCCAAAAAAAAAAAAAAAATTAACTGTGCATGGTGGCACATGACTGCAGTTTCAGCTACTCGGGAGGCTGAGGTAGGAGGATCACTTGAGCTCAGGAGTTCAAGGTTGCAGTGAGGTATGATTGTACCCCTGCACTTCATCCTGGGCAAGAGAGCAAGACCTGGTTTCAAAAAAAAAAAATACATTTACTGCAACTAAATTAATGACTAATAATTGATGAGTAAATTAATGACCAGTAGAATAGATGTAAAGGAAGACAGATTTTAAAATCTGGAAAACAAAATTGATAAAATCTCCTATCAGAATCTAAGCTCTGCCGGGCTCGGTGGCTCAGCCTGTAATCCCGCACCTTTGGGAGGCTGAGGTGAGTGGATTGCCTGAGGCCGTGGGTTCGAGACCCGCCTGG
>NW_007253282.1:895842-941412 GCF_000164805.1 Carlito syrichta
CTCAAAAAAAAAAAAAAAAACAGAATCTAATCTCTGTGGAGGCAAGGACTTTCTTCACTGCTGTAGTCCCAGATCTAGTTAAATCCCAACAATTAGAACAGTGCCTAGCACATCAAAAGTGATCAATAAATCTAGCTGAATTAACAGGCAAAAATATTCTTTAAAACTAGTAATAAATGGAACCAGAATCATGAGATATGAAGTAGTATGATATTGAAAAGAAATAGTCAATAGAGAATCTAGAAGGAAATCCAAGAATATATAGTAATTTTGCATATGATAAATATAGGACTAAAAAATTTGTGAAGGAAACATTGATTACATAATCACATTAGATTAAGTGGTTGCTATCTGGCAAAACATAAAGCTATATTACTGCCTACCAATTTAAAAAAATTACACATGGAACAAAGATTTAAATGTTAAAATTAAAGCCTGAAAATATTTTTAAAAATCTTAAATAGAAAAGACCATACTAACTGTAAGTCATGAAGCATTGATAAACTTAGTCATTTAAACATTAAATTATGATGGCAAAATATATCATGAATGAAGGCAAAAGATAAATCTCAGACCAAGAAAAATGGTTTAACAGACATGACAAAGGGATGATTTTTCTCAGAATACTTAAAAAAAAAATTTTTAAGTGCCTTACAAATCCATTTTAAAAAGACGACTAATACCATAGAAAAATAGGTAGCTTATAAAACATATTGTTCAAAAGAAAAAAATAAATACAAGAAAAGATGCTCAACCTCATTAACCAAAGAAATACACATTAAAACAATGAGATTGCATTTTTACATATCAGATTAATGATTTTCTTTCCCTCACAAAACTCTGGGATGAGATTTACAATCCTCAGCATCTACCTACAAATCTAAAAAAAGAAAAAGTCACTTTTTTTACTATTACTATAAAGAAAGCATTTTATTTATCTATTTTTTTTTTTTGAGTTGGAGTCTCACTCTGTCACCCAGACTGGAGTGCAGTGGCCGCTCCTGGCCACTGCAGCCTCGATTTGCTGGGCTCCAGTGATCCTTCTGCCTCAGCCTCCCGAGTAGCCAGAACTACAGGCACATGCTACCACGCCCAGCTAATTTTTTTGATTTATTGTAGAGATGAGGTCTCACCAAGTTGCCCAGGGGGGTCTCGAATCCGTGGGCTCAGGCAACTCACTCACCTCGGCCTCCCAAAGCACAGAATTACAGGTTGAGCCACCAAGCCCAGCTGAAAACATTTTATTTAAAGCCCTCACTTGGATTTAGTATTCAGAACAACTCTCCAAAACATTAAGTTACTATATCTTTAATGCTTATCATTTAAGAGGAAAATATCAATTAAACTCTTACACGATTTCATGTATCCTTAAAAAAATACAGTTCATGAAATATAAAAGGAACAAAAATTTCAAACAAAAATAAAATTCTCACTATCAATAATGGGTTTCTCCAAGTATGCCAAGGGACATCAGGTAAGAGGGGGGCTTTTCAATGTATATCTTTGTACCTTTTGAATTATGTAGCATGTGTAGTTATTATATATTCACAAAATCAATAATATTAAAATTAAAAAGTAAAGTAAACATCTACAAAGAAATCTACAAAGAAAAGTATGATTCCAAATCCCAAGGGACCAATCAATAAAATATATTCCTGAAATCATGCTTAAAGCTTCCACCAATAAAACATCCTAAGGAAGCCTCCTGTAGTGTTTCACAGTAGACTATTTATTCTGGAGCAAATAGATACTGTAATCACTTGGTATTAAAAGGCACCACTCACACGTACTGTGCCAGTCTCCTCCCCCTAGATATTTAGCTTACTAGATTACAGGCTTCCTGTTAATACTACCATTCTAGGGGTAAACCTAGTAGCCTGGAAAGAGCATACTGCATATGGAAAGAAATATTTCTATCTGCTAAAACAAATACCATTATGTAATAGCCTGTCATTGTCAATACTGATTGATCATCTGCTAGTGTCCAATGACAACTTGGATAAATATAGCTTGCTATAACAAATGTTAAGCGGTTATCTCTAACAGTCCTCTCTAGGAGGGCAGCTGACATTATTATTTTTTTTTTAATGTAGGAAGGGTATTTACTAAAACAGCTACTAATTAGAAAGGTAAAGTTTCACATATTACATTTCACATATTAAGGATTGCAAAAGACTATCATCAGCTCTCTGTTAAATAAAATAATATTATATCAAAAAACTGGGCAATGAACATAATAAAGATTACACTGCGAAATACGAAATTTATTTTAAGGTAATTATTTTACCCTTACTTATAGAAGGTCTAATCTAGATATTAAAATGGTTGGGTCTGTATTAATCCTCATTTATTAAGCAAAAATGGTAGAACTGAATTTTAAAACAATAACAAATTGCTTAGACATATGTAAAATATTCAAAGTTATTCTATTCATTATGAAGTATAAATAAGACTACTCTCCAAATACTTAGCTTAAATGCTATACTGAACCACAAGACATAGCTTTCATGAAATGAATTCAAACAAGACAAAAAACATTTTTTAAAGAATGGACTTTAAAGCAGATGCCTGAACCCATCAATGAACATATACATAGTAATAATTCATTCATCTACCTTCTTAAGATTAAAATGATTATTATTAAGTTCTAACACTAAGCAATCTAGGTATAATAATTCAATTTAGAAAAATACACTATCAAATATGAAATGTAATAATAAAAATTTGACTTCCATGTTAGAGTCATGTTGCTTTAACAAATAATTATATGTACTTTATACACCAAGACTGCTGCGAATTTAACTTGCATTTATTTAAAGACTATTATTTTTAAAAATCATATACTAGTAGAACTTTCTTTTTAATAAAAAGAGTAAAACAAATTTCATCAAAATCCTGTGTCACACTGTCAGTCATAAAACACTCAGAGCTATCACCCACATTTCCACCTCACCTCACCAGTGAATGGAAATAACTGAGAAGCTTCTACTCGTGACTTTTCTAATTTAGCCATCCTGGGAACAGCTTGTAAAGCAAACTAGTGTAGGTCAAAACATGGGCGAGGCTGAGCTAATCAGAAACTGACAGCCGTAGCATAAACAAGTTAAACTGCAAGGTTCCAAAGGACCCATTGCCATGCTAACGGGGGTTCTGAGCGCACTGGTAAGACTCACCTGGAATCAGGGTGAATCATTCTTCCACAAAAAGATTTGACTCGAAGGTAAATGGCAAGAGTTGTAAAAGTTGTTCCTGATATTAGTTAATACATAACTTTTGAAGATAGACATGCTTTTTAAAGCCCAGTAAAGATATATTAAGTGTCACTGTTTTCTTTTGTTCAAGTTTCCTTCTAAATGACTTACGAAGCAAAAGCAAGTGTATTCCCTTACATGGTAAAAAGTAATAATATATTAACTAACACTTGCACTGCTCCTACTTTGTGCCAGAAAATATTCCAAGTGCTTTCACACAAAATTTTGCTTAACCCACATTAGGTCTCTATAAGGTAAGATTATTAGTTGTATTTTGCCCATTAGTAAACTAATGGTTAAAGGGCTTAAACACAGTAGAACTAAATATAATTTTTGGCAACATTACCAAAAGATAGTAGTATAGCAAATGAGGAAGCCTAGCCAAAGTTCTGAAGTCAGTTTTCTCTGATACAGCAAAATGAGCATTTTCATAATACTGTCATTTTACATATGCCAGCCAAACAGGCTTGCATTTGAGTGTCTAAAGTATTCAACTATTGCACTATCCACCAAATAGTATCCTTCTCACTCCTCTCGCTTTTAATTTCTTAAAAATAAAATATTAGCATTCTTTTTGTTTAAAAACTTAATTTTTTACTTTTTTAAATTAAAAAAGGTATCTAAAAACATCCACAGTACAACTAATGCATTATTAATATTAACTTGACCTTCATTCAGTAACTTGGAAAGCCAATCCCTTAAAAACAAAGAGTAAGTAAATAGCTGTCAGTGCAACAAAATTAATTCTTAACTTTTAAAAGTTAAGAAATTCTTTTATTTTAATACATTAGTTTTCTTTAAGAGAGTTCTTCAATTATATTCACTAAGAAAAGAGGACCACTTCAAGTAAGAGACACTTATGCTTAAAATATTATGCTTAAATGTAAAAAATTACATAGCAGGAATTGCAATCTTGACTGAGGAAAAAACTAAATAAGGTAAGATTATTAGTTGTATTTTGCACATTAGTAAACCTTTTATAGAGGCTTTGGTTTGCTTTAGCAAATAGTGATGGCCTTATATTTTAAGTTAATACTCTTCAGTTTCTTAATACAGAAAGAAAAAAGCTTCATGGTAGACAAAAGATATAATCATTTTTATAGAGGTATAGAAAAAATAATTATAAATAGTATAATCTTAAATATTGCTTGCTTTAGTTTTAGATCCTTGCTCAGATGGCAAATAGCTAGCTAGCATTCTATCAAGAATTTTTCAAGCCTGGCGTTTAGAATTCGGCTTCAAAAACAACATATATAATTTTACATTTATATCAATATATTTCACCTAAGGCATATATTTCAGCACCAGCAAGACCTTAAGAGAGAACATGATAGAGAGTGGCTTTCAGTTTTTAAAAAGTTTGTAATTGTTTAGAAATTCTCAATAATTATACTTTACATAAACAAGTGTTATTAAATTATTTTTCTCTAAGAGAGAATATTTAAACTATGCACACCAAAAGTCTAAATTATTTTATTTTATAATCTTAGACATTAAACATCTTTAATCATAAACATGTCTTTACGGCAATGAAACTGAGGAATGCTAGTCTGATATTGAGGAATGATGTCATAAAAAGCCCTTAAGGAAAAATAATGTGAGGTAAAAATAAAAATTACAAGTAGTACTTTTAAGCCTCTCATCAGACAGGTAAAACTCATAGCTTTTTAAATCAGATAAATAAAAACTGAGGCAAAAGAAGAAGAAAGTCATCTAGCTGTTTCATTCCTGTCAAATATGTAAACTAACGATTAATGTCACGATCCTAAAAATAAAGATGGCCTACCTTAGAGGTGATCCACTTGATAAGAACCAAGGCCAGACACCAGATCAGTGTAATTCCCATTGGATCAATCAAAAGCCCACTGCATAATCTTTCTCTTCTGCCAGTGAGCAAGAAGACTTCTTAGGAGTCTGACAAATAACCAGCTGTCCTGAGGCAGAAGAGAGGGGACACTGACTGCCTTGAACCTCAGGCAGCTGCCTTCCAACAACGATCACCTGACTCCTCTGAGAATGCACTGCCCAGCCAACCTTCTTACCCAGCGCATGCTTAATGCCACAACTCCACGGTTGGGGTAGAACTGCCTAAACAATGTTGGAAGAGGATTTAAAAAAATCAAAAAACTTTAGTGAGGGTTGACCTAACATTCTCACAAAATGTAGACAAAAGAGGACTCAGGCTAGCCCCAAACACTTCTACAATCTTAATACTAACAGACTGCTTTGAAACAACTTTCAAAAAATGTTTGGCAATGCTAAAAATTGTCTCAATCTTTTCATATAGACCAGTTTCACAGGCAGTGTCCTGACATTTTAAAATGTTAATGTGCTTTATATTTTCAATTTTTAACACTGAATTTGTTCAACTTTTTATTTCTCTTGGAGCTGGGATTACTTTACGAATGTTAGAGGCTGTCATATCGTCTGTGCTACTTAACATTACAATTCACTCATTTTGGATTTATTGAAAAAGGACCGTGTATTGGTCAGGTACAGTGGCTCATGCCTGTAATTTCAAGCACTTTGGGAGGCTAAGGTGACAGAATCACTTGAGCCCAGGAGTTTGAGACCCACCTGAGCAACCTAGCGAGATCTTGTCTCCACAAAATTTTTTTTAAAAAATTAGCCAGGCATAGTGGCACACACCTGTAGTCCCAGCCACTTTAGAGGCTGACCCAGAAGGTCAAGGCTGTGGTGAGCCGTGACCATGCCACTGCACTCCAGCCTGGACATGAGAGTGAGACTCTAGCTCAAAGAAACAAAAACAAAACTGGCATGTTATTTTCAAGCCCTAATTGCAATCTAGCTTAAATTTAGGTCCATATCTGGTTCTCATGGCTGTGAGTGAGCACGCCAATAAAACAGCACCTCTACTCATTCATCTCCATAACCTCTAACAGCAGCTAGCAGGCTTCAGGTAATATTGCTGCGAAAAAGCCCATCATAAAACTTTCACTCAAGCATTCAGCAAATATTTATTAAGCTGCTAATATGTATCAGACCAGACTTTGTGCCAGATGGCAGAGATATGATCATTGAGTAAAAGCAGAGAGGGCTCCTGCCCTTGTGACATTTGAAGTTTAGAGTCTGCATTAATCAAATTATGCAAATAAACACAAAATTGCAACTGTAACAAGTATGATGAAACAGAGAAAGTGCTAACAAAACCTGTATCTGACCTAGTAAAGGGGTGAGGGACTTCTTCCAGAGTCCCTGATATGTCTCTGAGCTGAAACACAATTGGACAAGAACATGAAGAAGACAAGAAGACAGAGCTGCGCAGACAGAGGAACAGGTATGAGGGCGAAGGAGTGAGACAAGATCAAGCACTACAAGGGGAAGAGACAGAAAGACCAGGTGGCTCAGTGCAGGAAGGGGGAATCAAATGAGGCTGCAAAGGTGGAGAGGGTGCATACCCTATGGGGGCTACCCGGGGAGGTCCTGTCTTAATCCCAACCTGCTGAAGAACTTTAGCAGATCTTGCTTTTTAAAAAGACCAGGTAGACAGGCTTGGGGGCTAAATGGGCAGATAGGCTGCCACTGCAAAGGTCCAGGAGAAGGGACCTGCAGTGACTGCAGAAACACTTCAGGAGGTGACAGGATTGTGTCATGGAATGCAGGCCACGATGAGACAGTTATCTGCATATCAATGCACACAAATGATAGTTCTAAAACATTTGAAAAAAGCCCAAATAGTTCAAATACTAAGTTATTTTCACCATTATCCAATCCTAAGTAAGAAGAGTTTATTTAAAAGAAAATTCAAGCCGGGCTCGGTGGCTCAGCCTGTAATCCTGCGCCTTTGAGAGGCTGAGGTGAGTGGATTGCGTGAGCCCGCGGGTTCGAGACCCGCCTGGGCAGTGAGACCTCATCTCTACAATAAATCAAAAAATCAGCCGGGTGTGGTAGCGCATGCCTGTAATTCCGGCTACTTGGAAGACTGAGGCCGAAGGATCGCCAGAGCCCAGCAGGTTGAGGCTGCGGTGGCCAGGAACAGCCACTGCCCTCCAGACTGGGTGACAGAGTGAGACTCCAACTCAAAAAAAAAAAAGAAAATTCAATTTTCGATTTGTTAAAATAAAGCATAAATTAACAGATCTAAATCAAAATTTTCCTCAATTGAAACCATATATAACACATGACCAGAAACTTTTCACTTCTTACTACAGAACTAACAAGCTGTAATGCTGATCCTAGCACAAATCCAGATAACATTTTTATGTTTGTCATGAGCTTTGACATGAGACTGCCAAGGTCTTTGATTACTCCCTCTACCAATCTCAAAGGATGCCCAGGCATGGAACAGAGCAGCAGAATGGCATCTTGGTCCAGTACTCAGGAGAAGTGTTGGTGGTCAATTGTAAAAGGCCATGTATCCTGGGCCAGTGGCTAACCTGGATGTCCTGGTTATTCTCTGTCACTCTGGCTCTGGGCTGCACACTCCAAATCAGGTCATCACCATAATGCTTAGCCCAGGGTACGTCTCTTCTCGAGAATCTTTGCACTTCCCTTCCAATCAACTACACAAAAAGAGTAAAGTTTTGAGAAGCAAATATAAGATTGCTATTTTTTGGTCCAGTACTTAAAGAATCAGAATTGAGACAAATAAAAATTAAAAAGAAACTAAAAAAAGCAGTTCTAAAGTTTCTCATTTACATGCATTTCTGTAGAGATTATTTCTACCATCTCAGAACTCTACGTACTTGGAGTTGAAAGCCCAGGTTAATTTCCCAGCTTTACTGCCCTGAGCTGAGTGACCCTAGGCAAATCCCCACCTCTCAGCACCTTGTTTTCCTCCTCTATATGGGAATTAAGTGGCATCTATCAAAGAATAGCTAGCTCACAGTGGGATCTCAATAAATTTAGCTGAATCAGAATTAATTACTACTGTATTTCAAACCCCAAAAATGACAATGTCCTAAGTCACCTTAGCTCACCTTAACTGTAGACCTAATTGCAATCACAATGGTCCATGAGAGGAACTTACACCATGCTTGCCCTGAGAAACCTCTGATTTACAAGGGCCAGAAGCCTGATTTTCCTTTCTCACACTAGCTTCCTATGACGGTTCCCTCAACATCTACTTCTTACATTTCTACTATATGTTTGACAATGTAATACAGATATAATCAAGATACCATCTTCTAAGATAAAAAAAATGTTCTGTCTGAATAGAAAGTTGTTGAGTTTATGCATAGTCTTCACTACTGATGTTACATTTACATCACTCAAATATTACAAAAATCTCAGGCAATACAGTTTTTAAGTAGTATGCTCAACTTCCTCAATGTCATACACCTAATGGCTGTAAAACTTTTCATTTTGAGGATATATTTAATACTAACGATCTTGGTAAGTTACAAGGCTTCTCTTAATAGTAAAAACAAAATTTTAATAAAATAAAGGGTATCATCAAATTAATACGAACACTCTTTTTTAATATTATGCTTATTTCTTTAAAAATTCTAAAAATTATTTTTCCCAAAGCTGAATCAAGTTCAACTTTATTCTGTATTACTTCATTCTATAGCTTTATTCTATATTATTCTATAAAGAAATAGTTGCTTCTTTTACACTAATAACAAATGTATTCTTTTATATCGTTTTCTTACTTGCCTCAAAACCTTAGTGAAACATGGCAAAGTAACATTAGTTGGTTAGTCTATTATAAAGAGAAAGCATAAAACTTTTAACCTTTCTGGGGCTTATAAGGCTAGTATCTGAAAGAAATTAAAAGCATACTTAACTATTTTGTGAGTATGATCAATACAAAAAGGGTATGACTTTGATTATTGTTTCTTAGAGAAGTAATACAAAGGCAAATTTTCATCCCTGGGGCTCTCTGCCATTCACAGGACACCTGTCAATCTTGGCAACAGCCTTTAGCTATCAGATAGAGACTTAGCATATCCCTCTCTTGACCAAATTAGGTTAACCTCATCTGCATTGACATCAGAGTCTAAATTTTGGACTCCCATGGACAGAAACAGTCTATCAGAGTTCTTTATAAAAATGTAGTGTCTGTAGAAAACTGTAACCAAATATATGATAAAAAAATGTGAGTGAGCACTATAGTAAACCACTCCCAATTATGCTTTTTATCATTTGGGATTCCAGTCTACTTTAATAACAAATAACAAATCAGAGTGAGGTTTTTGTTTACTTTACTAAAAATCAAGGTTTATTATTCTTCAAATAATATGGATTTCAAGAGATATAAGACGAGAAAAAAATTAAGCTTCTATAACTAACAAAAAAATTATTTAAAAGCTATAATACCATGGGACTTTTACCAGTCAATTAAGATCTTTCTGTTACACTGAATTAGAACTTTGAATTAAGTTTTCATCATGTAGTTTCCCAATATTTGATGAAAATGGGTATGTGATTCCTACTGGATAAAAAAAGTAATAAAAACACTTGACATTTTATAAATATTCAAATATTCCTGTCTCCACAAAAAATTTAAAAGTTAGCCAGGCATGGTGGTGCATGCCTGTAGTGCCAGCTATTCAGGTCCAGAAAATATCATCCTATGAAACTAAAACAACTTAAAGATTTATTGAACCACTGTTTATAGCATTTTAAACATTTCTTTAGAGAATAATTAAGTTACTACAAAACATAGTAAATGTTGCCACAATTTACATCCCACAACTATAGAGTTTGGACTTAGAAGAGGAGTACACAGTGGGTGTACTGTGGGTGAAAGGCTGCTAGTATGTTAGACCAGGACATCAGACATGAGACGCCTTGATTTTATCAAGGCTGCACAAAAGGTCTCTGGTGACATCCTGAAGAACAAAATAGAGCAATGTGAGCCCCATACTACAGTTAGGCACACTTCTAGCTGACAGAACAAGCATACCTAGAGAAATAAAGTACTTGAGTAGAAGGACTTTCCCACCCAATGCTTAAAACTAGTGGAAGAATTCTGGAGATAACTAACAGAACTATGCATTTGATCTCATCCTGTTCCACAGTTAGTGTACTGCAGTGCAGCTCAGAAAAACATATATCAACCCTACATATAAAACATAAAGGGTAAATCAACAAGTTGAATTACAAAATTAACTTTCAAAAAATTAATCTTCATTTAGATGTAAAATTTGTATACATATAGAACAACAGAAATAAGTTTTAAGAATTTCCTCCAAAAAAAAAAAGGGCTAGGATGTTTAAATTCTCATAAGAGACAATAAGTGAAGAAAATCTTAGGAGGCACTGAGAGTCAGATAAGTATCCAAATCAAATATGCTCCACTACCCTCAACCCAGGCTGCATACAAGGCTGAATTAGGCTGTGAATAGCACAGTAGAAGAGGCGAATATATACAACATCTTAAAATGCAGACAAGGACACTAAATAAGAAACGTTTTACAACTGAGATGTTTTAGGCAAACAGATAAAAAGAGAGACAGTATGGGTGCTAAATTGCTGTAATATAAAATAGCCCAGGGAGAAGTTTAGCTTTATTCTGTGAAATTACAGAAGGCAGAAGTAGGGCTAAATTCTGTAGAAAACAGAATTTGATTCAGTATTACTTTCTAAGAATTTTCTAGTTTCTATCAACTTTCCACATTTAGAATCATGTAAATTGAAAGGTTGTGCCTCAAACCAGCCTCTTGTCTGGGAGCTTCTGGGACAGGCTAAAACAAATGACTCCTCGTTCAATTCTAAGAGTCTACAGTGCTGTAAGTGACAGCTCATAATTGCTTGTAGGACAACAATTTTAATTTTAAACTAAAGGCAAATGAACCAAACTCATGATAAATTTTTTATTAGTAATCTCAAAATGAAACGCAACTACTCATAACTCTGTGAAATAGAAATAGGAAAGGAAATATTCTTTTTTCCATAAATAAAAGATAAATAAGGCTAGGGTTGGTAGTGTAATCCCAGTGCTTTGGGAGGCCAATTTGGAAGGATCACTTGAGACTAGGAATTCCAGACCAGCCTAAGCAACATAGTGAGACTCCCATCTCCACAAAAAATTTAAGTTAGCCAGGCATGGTGGCGCATGCCTGTAGTGCCAGCTATTCAGGAGGTGGAGGTGGGAGGAACATTGAGCCCAAGTGATCAAGGCTGCAGTGATCATGCCACTACACTCCAAATAAGTTTTTCTAAAGAGGCTACTGTTATTCAAGGCTCCTCAGTGGGACAGTACACCTACCACATCCTACATAAGACCTGGTCACATTAATTTCCTCAAAGCTATTACAGAACCTAAGTGGTTACTGGTGTTCATCTTGAAAGATATTTTTTCTTTTTTTGTGAGAGACAGGATCTCCCTACGTCACACAGGCTGGATGCAGCCCCAGCCTCCCAAAGTGCTGAGATTACAGGTATGAACCACTGCACTCCACAAACGATACTTTTTATATGAGATTTGTAGGTAAGAGAAAAAAAAAAAAACTTCACCTCTAAATATAATATTATGAACAGACTACTACTTGTGAGTCACTGTATTTTAGAAATTTATAACAGACATTAAGGAAGAAAAATACTAATCTGCAGAGATAGAACAAAATAGAAAAGAAAACTTCTGAAGGATGGCAACTGTCAATAACTACTTTTCTCCCCAAATCTAAGAGAAGTTTAAAAAATTTCTGAAATATACTTGAGGCATTTTGAATTGAGTAGTACTATTTCATCTCTACATATAATATTACAAAAGAGAAACGGATGGACAGACACACCCAGATTTTTTTACTTTTAAAAATGTTTTATTTTTATATATTTAGGGGGTACAAATGCAGGTTTCTTACATGGATATATTGTACAGTGGTGATATCTAGACTTTTAGTGTACCCATTACCTGAGTAGTGTACACTGTACCCAATAGGTAATTTTTCAACCTTGATTCCCTTCCATCCACCTTTTGTAGAATCCAGTGTCTATTATTCCACTCTGTATCTCCATGTGAGAGAGACTGATTTTGAGATTGCCGCCATGTTAGGCACTAAGGATCTAATGTGAACAAGACAGACACAGTCATTGCCCTCACATAGCCAAGGTTTTTGTGGGGGCTACAGTCACAATAACAAGTAATTACAATTACATGCAAATATGTGGTGCTATGTGTACCAAGTATGACATCTAATCCAGGATTTGGTAGCATGAAAGACTACCAGGAAGAAGTGTATGTAATCTGACCCTTAAATGATGGATAAGCGGTAGGGAAAAGGGTTCCAGACAGAAAAAGTAGTATGTGCAAATGATTAGGAGTGAACTAAATTTTGGCCAATGAAAAATATAAACAAGGTCCAATAGATTATAAACTAACTGGTACTAGACTAGCTCTCCCGTCATAAACAACTAGAAAGTTACTAAATTTTCAATATGAAACATTGTTTTCAGATTTTAGACAATTAGTGTAGAACTTTGATCCCTGAGAGAAGGAAAAAAAAAAAAAAAACAACAAAACCAAAGTGAGCCCTATGATTGCCTGGTTTCCTTTTTATAGGATGTCACAAAACCTGGAAGTGAAGGAGAGTAATCCTACAGAACACAACAGTCTCACAAAGCTAAGGAAATTGAGATGGGAGTTTAGGGGACTGAGGTATCTGGAATTTGCAGGGCTGAGAACCAGAGGGAAGACAGCTGTGAAGACAATGAGTTCCAGAAATCTGAAGGTGACACCCTTAAGTCTTTGGCTGAATACTAAGTTGGGCATAAGTTGGATGAGACTCCATGAGGCTAAGAAAATTAATAACTACCAGGGAAAGAACAACTATGGGGGAACTGGGGAACATCAGAGTCCCAACAGACATCACAGAACACCTGGGACATTCCATAGAAAATCAAAAAATGCCATACCTCAGGAAGAGGGCAAAATGAACCCATCAATGCAGAAAATTCTATTGGAAAACACTGTTGTAGGCCCACAGTAACAAAACTTATAGGCTAATGTGGTGGCTCATGCCTGTAATTCCAGCACTTTGGGAGGCCAAGATGAGAAGACTGCTTGAGCCCAGGAGTCTGAGACCAGACTAGGCAACATAGTGAGATCTTGTCTTTACAAAAAAATTTAAGTTAGCTAGGCATGGTGGCACAGGCCTGTAGTCCCAGCTATGAAGGAGGCTGAGGCACAAGGATTGCCTGAGCTCAAAAGATTGAGGCTATGGTGACTTATGATTGTGCCACTGCACTCCAGACTGGGTAACAGAGTTGCCACCCCAATTAAAAAAAAAAAATTATAATAAGCCTAAAAGGATCAGGTGGATCTGCAAGTAACTGCATTGCCTGCCAGATAAAAACTCCACACTCTTTTAGGACAAATGAAAAATTACGAATTAGGAGAATAAAAAGAAAATGTGACCTCAAAATGGGGGTGGAGTGGGGAGTCAGTCAATAAAAACAAATTCAGCAATGGTCAAGATAATGGAATTAGTAGACAAAGACTTTTAAAATGTTACTATAAATATGTCAAAGATTTAAAGAAAAACATGCACACAATGAAAAAAAAACAAAACTTAACAAAACCAAATTATCTGTAGCTAAAAAATGCCTATAATAAGAAATTCACAGTTAGGCTTATTAGCAAACAAAACAAAACAGAAGAAAAAAATAAAGAGAAATGACCTAAGCTGAAGCACAGAGAAAATAACCCTCCCCCCCAAAAATATGTATCTACAGGCTTGTGGGACAGGATCAAGCAATTTCACAAAGAGTAACCAGATTCCAGAAAGGAAAGTAAAAGGTAGCAAACATATTTGAAACAATAACGACCAAAAATTTTTCAAAGATGATGACAACTATCAATCCATATATCAAAGGAGCTCATGAACTCCAATCATAAAAAACACAAAGAAAACTATACCAAGATACATAACAATCAGATCACTAAACAACAACTGGTATCAAAACCAGACAAAATATTACAAGAAAATGAAACCACAGACCAATATCCCTTATGAACATAACCACAAAAATTGTTAAGAAAATATTAGCAAGCCAAATCTAATAATATATAAAAATAAAATGCATTATGACAAGTAGAGATTATCCTAGAAACCCAAAACTGATTTAATATTTTTAAAAAGTCATTCAGAATTATAGAATAAAAAAATCATACAATCAGTTCAATTGATAAAGAAAATAAACTTGAAAAAATTCAATGTCCATTTATAATAAACATTCTTAACAAATTTAATAAAGAAAAACTTCCTCACCTTATAAAGGACATCTAAAAAGAAAAAACCTGCAGCCACAAATGCTTTTGCCCTAAGATCACAAACTAGGCAAGGATGTCTGTATTACCACTTCCACAGGGTACTGAAAGTCAAAACCAATATGTTCAGGCAAAAAAACAAAAAAAGAAACATAAGGCATACAAATTGGAAAGGAAGAAAAAAACTACCTATGTGCAGAAAACATGACTGCCTATGAGGAAACCCTAAAGACTACAAAAGAGCTAGTAAAACTGATAAAATTTAGCAAGGTCAATGGATACAAGGCCTATATATATATATATACACACACACAGTTGATTTTATATATATAAATATATATATTTATATATATATATACACAGTTGATTTTATATATATATAAAATCAACTGTACTTCTATATGCTAGTAAGAAACAATTAGAAAATAAAATTTTAAAATTACCATTGCAATAACGACCGCAAACATAAAACACTTAAGAAAAAAGTTAATAGGATACACGTGTGATCTGTACAATGAAAACCATAAAATATTTTTGAGACAAACTAAAGGCCTAAATAAATGCTGCTATGGGGTTGAACCATGTCCCCCCAAAATAAATATCAAAGTCCTAACCCCTGGCTACCTATAAATGTGACCTTATTAGGAAACAGGGTCTTTACAGATGTAATCAAGTTAGGATGAGGAGCATACTAGGTTAGGGTAGGCTCTAAATCCAATAGACAGGTATCCTTATAAGAGAGGAATTTAGGCTGGGTTCGGTGGATTAACCTGTAATCCCAGCACTTTGGGAGGCGAAGGCAAGTGGATTGCCTGAGCCTGCGGGTTCGAGAACAGCCCGGGCAACTTGACAAGACTTCATCTCTACAACAAATCAAAAACTAGCTGGGCGTGGTAGCATGCGCCTGTAGTTCCAGCTACTTGGAAGGCTGAGGTGGAAGAATCACCTGAGCCCAGCAGGTCGACACTGGGGTGGCCATGAGTGTGCCACAGCACTCCAGCCTGGGCAACAGAGTGAGATTCCAACTTCAAAAAAGAAAAGAAAAGAAGAGGGGAATTTGGACACAGACACACAGGGGAGAAGGCCACCTAAAGGTGAGGCAAGGATCAGAGTGATACTTTTACAAGCCAGAGAATGCCAAGAATTGCTAGTAACCACCAGAAAGAAGCTAGGAGAGGCAAGTGCCTTCTGAGAGCATGGCTTCGCTGACACCATGATTTCAGACTGTTAACCTCTAGAACTTAAATTTTTGTTGTTTTAAGCCACCCAGAGTTTGTGATACTTTGTTTTGGCAGCCCTAGGAAACTAATGCACATGTCTATGAATTGGAAGACCCAATACTGTTGTCAATTTTCCCCAAATTAAATCCTTAAGTTCAATACAATATCACCAATTAAAATACCAGCAGGTTTTGTAGAAATTGACAAGCTACACAAAAATAGCCAAAAAAAAAAAAAACCAAAACAAAACACTGAAGGGAAAAAAGATTAAAGGACTCTCTCTACTACCTCATTTCAAGACTTATCATAAAGTGACAGTAATCCAAGATAGGGTGGTATTTACATAGACAGACATATAGATAACAGGACTGAATAGAGAGTTCACAAACAGACTCACACATATCTTGTTAATGGATGCTCAACAAAGACGTTAAAGTATTTCAAGGAAAATATATTCTTTTCAATAGATGACACCGGAATAATTACATAAATACATTTTTTAAAATGAACAACACTCAATCTCACACCATATTTTAAAAAATTAACTCAAAATGAATTCTCTCTCTAAAAATAAAGGCTAAGGTTGGGTGTGGTGGCTCATGCCTGTATTGGGAGGCGGAGGTGAGAGGATTGCCTTAATCCAGGCATTTAAGACCAGCTTGGGAAACTTGCAGAGATCCCATCTCTACAATAAATAAAAAAAACTAGCCGGGAGTGGTGGTGTGTAACTGTGGTTCCAGCTACTTGGAAAACTGAGGCAGAAGGATTGCCTGAGCCCAGCAAGTTGAGGCTGCAGTGGCCTCCAGCCTGGGCAATGGAGTAAGACTCCCACTCAAAAAAAAAAAAAAAAAAGGCTACGATAAAATTTCTCAGAAGAAATATGAGAATATATCAATGATCGTGGGTTAAGAAAGATTTCTAGCCAGGCATGGTGGCTCACACCTGTAATATCAGCATTTCAGGAGGCGGAGGTGAGAGGATTTCCTGAGCCCAGGGGTTCGAGACCAACCTGGGTAACTTAACAAGACCACATCTCTACAAACAAAAATTTTTCAAAACGATAAATATTTATAGACACAAAAACACTAATCATAAAAGTAAAACTGTGTCAATTGGACTTCATTATAACTAAAAACTTTTGCTCTTCAAAATCCAGTGTGAGGCTTGGCACAGTAGCTTAAACCTATAATCCCAGCACTTTGGGAAGCAAGGCAGAAAGAATGCTTGATGCCAGGAGTTCAAGACCAACCTGGGCAACATAGTAAGGTACCATCTCTGAAAAAATTTTTTAAAATAGCTAGGCACAGTGACACATGCCTGTAGTTTCTGCTACTCAGGAAGCTGAGGCAGCAGGATTGCTTGAACCCAGGAGGTAGAGGGTACAGTGAGCTATAATCATACCACTATACCCTAGTCTGAGTAACAGAGCCAGATCTTGTCTCTAAAAAAAAGAATAAAAAAATAGAGTGCTAACATATGAAAAAGCACAGACTCAAGTAAAATATCTGAAATACATAAAAGTCTGACAAAAAACTTGTATCCAGATGTTTATATATTTTAAAACTCATAACTTAACAGTAAGGCAATAACTCAACTTAAAAATATGACCTAAATATTTAAAGACAAGTCACAATAGAAAATATACAAATAGCCAATATGCATATGAAAATATGTTCAACATGTTTAATCATCAGATAAATAGAAACTAATGCAACTACAAAATACTACACACCCCCAAGAATGGTTAAAATTAAAGACTGATAATATCTAGTGTCAGCAAGGATGTGGAGCAATTAGAACTCCTATGGTAATGAAAATGTATTTCCAAAAAATGACTTCAACACAAATGTTCACAGCAGCTTTACTCATAAGTCAAAGCTGATAATAATAAAAGTACCTTTCAACTGATGAATGAATAAATAAATTGTTAGCCGGGCTTGGTGGCTCAGCCTGTAATCCCACGCCTTGGGAGGCTGAGGTGAGTGGATTGCCTGAACCCGCGGGTTCGAGACCCGCGTGGGCAACTTGGCGAGACCTCATCTGCACAATAAATCAAAAAAAATTAGCTGGGGGTGGTAGCACACGCCTGTAGTTCCAGCTACTTGGAAGGCTGAGGCGGAAGGATCACCGGAGCCCAGCAGGTCGAGGCTGCAGTGGCCGGGAGCGGTCACTGCACTCCAGTCTGGGTGACAGAGTGAGACTCCAACTCAAAAAAAAAAAAAAAAATTGAGACATATCCATACAATGGAATACTACTGAGCAATAAAATGGAGCAAACTACTGATACAAGTAATGACATAAATAAATCTCAAAACCATTGTGCTAAGTGAGAGAAGCTGGGGAGGGGGGGCATACCCTCCAAATGAGTCCATTTATATGAATTTCTAGAAGTAAAATTAAACAATAGTAACAGAAATCAGATCAGTGGTTGTCTGGGACAGAGGCTGTGGTGGAACAAATGAAATATTTGAAGTGTCTGTTAAGGTGTTTTGCAGCATTATATGAAATATTTTAAATGTTTGCTGTGTTTTTAAATAAAATGTTTGAGTTGTTTGCTGTTAAAATGTTTTGCAGTGTTGTATGAAATGTTTAGAAAGTTGGCTGTATTTTGTTTAAAACCTAAGCTTGCATTTAAAGTATATTCACATAGATGATTTTAGTTAAAACTCCATTTTATAATTCGCCTACATTTTGAACCCCTGTATGGCTGATGCAGTAATTTTAAAAAAATTTTGCTCATAAACAACCCTCACAGCCCTGTACCACAATGGCTTCCGCCTTATCTGAGTGTACCGTGTGCCAAACCCCAGAACATATGTTCCCTATATAATCAATGGCTAAGCTTGGCACTCTGTAATGCCTCAGTTTCCCCATTGCTTTTGCCTTTAAAAACACCTGCTACTTTCATTCAGGGTCAAGAATTGTGGAGGTGCGAACCCCCTCTCGACCGCCGGCTATTAAAGGGGTCATTAATTTGACCTTTATTGTGCTAGTTATCTAAGTTCTTGTGACTTGCTCACAACATTTGGAGGCCCCGGCGAGATTTTTTCTTCAACAGGATTCCTCCACCTCAGTTTGACCAGCTTGAGAGGTAGCCTCCCTCTGGCTCTCCCTGACTCCGTGGGTAAGTTACGGGGGAAGGGGCGCCCCCTGACCCTTTTCAGGGCCCTGTAGCCTGTCCTTGGGCTCAGAGGGGGCAGGAACAACCGCTGGCTCCTCTCCTCTTCAAAAACTTGAACCTATCTAAATCCTCCTGGAGGTGAGTATAGCTAGCTTGCCCAGTCAGGGCATTTGTAAACTGATTTGTTAAATTTGCATTTGTAAGGGCACTCCTGGTTAGTAACTGTCTCCCATGGGCTTATCGTCTGAGTGTTAACTTACTAGGTCAAAGTATTGGGTAAGTCTGAGACACCAGGCACCTACGACCCTGTAGTTGCTGAACTTTGTAATTTATATCGGTGACAGGGTATCTGATTTGTAAGGTTAAGTGCCAGAGATCTAGAAAAAATATTCTTGCTAGTAATCAATGTGATCTATGAATGACTGGGTTAGTCTGTTAGCAATCAATGTAATCTGCTATTATTTAATATAGTTTGTTGATGAAATCCAGGGTTGATTGATTTAGTCTGCTAGTGGTTAAGTTAGTCTGTTAATAGCTGGTTTTGCCTGTTAATAGACAGTATGGTCTGTTGGTGACTAATTTGGTCTATTAATACTATTTATGCCATTGCATGCTTTCTTAACTGTTTCTGTAACAATATCTGCTGGCGGCAAAAGCCCCCAGGGAGACAGGAAACTCCATTCGTATGAACCCAGACCCGGTCTGGGTTGAAGATAAGAGGCACTCTTCCCTTCCGTCTGTGCAAGCAGATTCCCTCAGGTAACTGAGGGACATGCCAAGGTGTCGGGGTCAACTCCCATAACGTGCAAGGGCCTCATAGGGATTGTTCTGTATTAATTATAAAGGACTCTGTGAGTTCCGGAAAGCCCCAGGCTTGATCAGACACTCAGTAGACCTAATCCACACCAGATCCTGGAAACAGTGATCGGAGAAAAGGAAAGGGTCTTAAAGGCAGATCACCTGATTGCTGAAAGGTTCTCTCAGTGTTCCCGAGGGCTGCCCCACCCGGGGGCAGGAGGGGGGGAGGAGGCGCACGTAAGAACTGGTCATCCAGCACCCCAGGACCTATTTTAGTGCTGTCAGCACTCAAAGGGAAAAACCATGACACGTAAAAGGCAGGAACCGACTGGTGGTGTCACGGCCAACAGGAGCTCCCTCTGCAAACAGCACACTTTGGCCCAAAACACCTAGTACTGTTCCGAGTTAAGAATTACCTACCTAATCTACCTTGTCTTCTCTAAAACCATCTCTGGTAGGTTCACACTCCTGTCCATTGTGGTGTGAAGGTTGTCAGTTACTTTGGCTTATTATGTAAAGGTTGTCAGTCTCCTATTTGAGAGCATGGTGTCACAGATTTCTAAGGCTGAAGGTCAGGCACAGGCTAGAACACCTCTGGACTGCATGATAAAAAATTTCTCTGTGGAACTGGGCTCGGTGGCTCAGCCTGTAATCCCATGCCTTTGGGAGGCTGAGGTGAGTGGATTGCCTGAGCCCGCGGGTTCAAGACCCGCCTGGGCAGTGAGACCTCATCTCTACAATAAATCAAAAAATCAGCCAGGCGTGGTTGTGCATGCCTGTAATTCCGGCTACTCAGAAGGCTGAGGTGGAAGGATCGCCGGAGTCCAGCAGGTCGAGGCTGCGGTGGCCAGGAGCAGCCACTGCACTCCAGTCTGGGCGACCGAGTGAGACTCCAACTCAAAAAAAATAAAAAATAAAAAAATTTCTCTGTGGGATTTACTGAGAACTATGGTGTCCGCCTGTCAAGGGGTAGACTCCATATTCTTTGTGAGATTGATTGGTTTGCATTGAATGTGGAATGACCTGCTACCAGGTTGCTCGATGTTGATACCACCCAATCTGTTTGGAAGGTTGTTACAGAGACTCCTGGTCATCTGGATCAGTTTCCCTATATAATCAATGGTTAAGCTTGGTTTAAAATTCGCCCCCATGGTTGAAGGCATGTTCTCTTGGGACTCCCAGCCGTATCCTTGTTTCTAAGCCAACTAGTAAGCTCAGTCGCCTAAACAGTCATGTTATGGATTCCCCTCCACCTAAACCACCTCTCCATAAAGCTGAAATTGCACCGTACCCATTAGCTGTAACCCCTACTTCCTATGGATTATATCCTGTTTTGCCCTCCCTCTACTGATGATTTTGAGGATCCAGTTGTCTAACCCTTATAATTCTCAAGCTTCCTCACCAATTGTTACTTCTACCACCTCTCTTTGCCCATTGCTGTCCCCAGCCCCAGCCGCAGCTACAGCAGCAACTATCTCTACTTCCACCCTCTCTCTGTCCTCTCTGCCTCTGGCCGCCTGTCTCCAATCTCAGACCGATCCAGTCCCTCTCCTTTCCCTCAAGGAAGTTCTTCCTTCACAAGGGGCAGAGCAACCTGTTCTAGTATATACTCCTTTTCTACGTCTGATTTATACAACTGGAAACACCAAAATCCAGTGTTTTCAGACAAGCCCCAGGCTTTGGTGTCTCTAATGGATTCAAACATGCGCACTCATCGCCCCACATGGGATGATTGCCAGTAACTCCTCTTCACTTTGTTTACATCAGAGGAGCGGGAGTGAAACAGGGTTGAAACCAGAAAATCCATTCTAGCTTCAACTCCAGGTAGCCAGGAAAAAAGTCAGGAAATAATAAATGGCATTTTCCCCTCTTCTCGCCTGGATTAGAACCCTAATACTTTACCTGGGTCCAGGGCATTAAATACCTATCACCAGACTCTACTAGCAGGAATAAGGGGAGCAGCCCGAAAACCTATCAACCTATCTAAAACTATCAAAATTCTCCAGGAACCTGAGGAATCTCTGGGGGCATTCCTTGAACACCTTCAAGAAGCTTTCTGTACCTATACCCCATTAGATCCTTTGGCTCCTGAAAATGGTCAAGCTATTAATTTGGCATTTGTTATACAGGCAGCTCTGGACAGCTGGAAAAAGTTGCAGAAACTTGAGAGTTTTGCAGGCATGAATATCTCCCAGTTACTAGAAGTAGCTCAAAAAGTTTTTAATATCCAGGATGTTAAAAACAAAAATTAGCTGGGCTTGGTGGCTCAGCCTGTAATCCCACGCCTTTGGGAGGCTGAGGTGAGTGGACTGCCTGAGCCTGCGGGTCTCGAACCTGGGCAGCGAGACCTCATCTCTACAATGAATAAAAAAAATCAGCCGGGCGTGGTAGTGCATGCCTGTAATTCCAGCTACTTGGAAGGCTGAGGTGGAAGGATCGCCGGAGCCCAGCAGGTCGAGGCTGCGGTGGCCAGGAGCGGTCACTGCACTCCAGTCTGGGCAACAGAGTGAGACTCCAACTCAAACAAAACAAAACAAAACAAAAATTAGCAACAAAAGAGGCTGATAAAACAGCCAAATGTCAAGCTCAGATATTGGTAACGGCCCTCCAAGCTTACTGTCCTGACTGGAGGCTGCCATGCCAGAAAAGGGAGGACAATAGGAAGGGGAAAAATAGGAAGGAACAAAAAGGGACTGGACGTTTCTCACTAGCTAAAAATCTATGTGCATATTGCAAAGAGTTTGGACATTGGGCAAAAAATTGCTCCAAAAATCCAAAAGCAGGAACAAACAACCCTAAGCCAGTTCTGGCTGCTGCTGAGGAGGACTGAAGGGGCCAGGGCTCTTTTTCTTTAGGTTCCCAAGAGCCTATGGTTACTGCAGCTGTAGGGGGCACCTGGTCCAACTTTTAGTGGATACAGGGGCAGAACTTTCAGTCCTAAGATCACCATTAGGACCCATATCCAATAAACAAATTTCTATTCAAGGGGCAACAGGTGCAATTACAAACTGCAAGTGCACTTCCAATTGAAACTAGGACACAAACGTTGAGTCACTCACTCATTCCTCCTAGCCCCTGGCTGCCCATATTCCCTCATGGGCTGGGATTTGCTTCAAAAATTAAGAGCAACTATTGTATTTTCGCCTAAAAAGACTGAAATGTTTGTTCCCACTGCTTAGCAAATGCTTTTAACTGTCCCACTCTCTAAGGAATACCTCCTGACTCCTTCTAATCCTCGCACTGACAATGTTTCATCAAGCTTGCTTCTACAGTTACAATAAGAGTTACCCTCAGTCTAGGCAGAGACAAACCCACCAGGATTGGCGAAACATCACCCTCTGGCTGTGGTGAGTCTGCTGGCTTCAGCCACTCCTGTACAGGTTCGACAATATCCTATGAGCTTACAAGTTAATTAAAAGACTCATGGTTGCAGATATTTTAACACCCTTTAAATCTGCATGGAACACTCCATTTTTGCCAGTCAAAAAGCCAGGGACATCTGACTACAGGCCCGTCCAGGACTTAAGGAAAGTCAATAAGCAGGTACACCTTGCTCAGTTTGCTTCCTCCTCAATACCAAGTATATACTGTTTTAGATTTTAAAAATGCATTCTCTTCTATTCCCTTGTCTCCTGTCAGTCAACCCATTTTTACCTTTGAATGGACAGATCCGTATTCAGGAAACACCAGTCAGCTAACTTGGACCAGGCTGCCACAAGGTTTCAAAAACTCCCCAACGCTGTTTGGGGAAGCATTACAGCAAAATTTAACAGTTCTCATGTTGCTCATCCTGAATAGATTTTATTGCAGTATGTAGATAATCTTTTGCTCGCAGCAGCAGACCTGGACACTTGTCTAAAAGGCACTAAGGCTTTGCTACAGCTTCTCCAGGACCTAGGATACCAGGTATCGGCTAAGAAGGCACAGCTCTGCTCCGCTGAAGTCTCCTATCTGGGATATCAGCTAAAGGGGGGTAAGCGAGGCCTGTCCACAGCCCGGAAGGAGGTCATCCTCCAAATCCCCACCCCAACTTCAAAGCAGCAGGTACAAGAATTTCTGGGGGTAAGGGGGAGGGGTATTGCCGACTGTGGATCCTGAGTTTTGCTGAACTTGCCAAGCCACTCTATAGTGCCACTGTGGGTGAGGGGAATCAGCCCCTAATATGGACTGATACTGAAGAAGTGTTCCAACAGTTAAAAACGGCACACAGGCCCCAGCTTTGGCCCTTCCAGATGTAACCAAGCCCTTCTACCTGTTCATTCATAAACAACGAGGAATTGCCAAAGGGGTTCTCACTCAAACTCTGGGGCCTTGAAGACGACCAGTGGCCTACTTGTCAAAAAGACTTGATCCAGTGGCTTCTGGTTGGCCCTCTTGTCTACGGACTATTGCTGCCATGGCTATTGTCTACAGGCTATTGCTGCCATGGCTATTGTCTACGGGCTATTGCTGCCATGGCTATACTAGTCAAAGAGGCAGACAAACTAACTTTTGGGCAAAATCTGATATTAACAGCCCCCCACACTGTTGAGACTCTACTACGAGGAGCCTCTGGGCGCTGGATGTCAAACGCCCGAATCACTCAATATCAGAGCCTCCTGCTTGATTAGCCCAAACTAACTAACTTTCTCTTCTACTCAGAGCCATAACCCAACAACCTTACTACCAGATGACAATCCGAAAACCCCAGTACATAACTATGAGGACCTACTGGACATCTCTCAAGCCAGCTGCCCTGATCTTCGAGACACTCCCTTAAGCCAAGCTGATGCAGACCTGTTCATA
Source organism: Carlito syrichta (assembly GCF_000164805.1). Lineage (NCBI taxonomy): Eukaryota > Metazoa > Chordata > Mammalia > Primates > Tarsiidae > Carlito > Carlito syrichta. Next base: position 920,194 of record NW_007253282.1, read on the forward strand.
GATAGCAGTAGTCTGGTAATGGATGAAGTCTGGAAGGCTGGGGCAGCCGTGACTACGAGCCAGGAAGTGCTCTGGTCATAATCCCTGCCAAATGAAACATCTACACAAAAGGTTCAACTAATTGCATTAACTCAAGCTCTTCGCTGGGAAAAAGAAAAGTGGGTGAACATTTTCACTGACAGCCAGTATGCTTTTGCTACCCTCCATGTTTATGCCACCATGATTTACAAGGAGCAAGGACTCCTTACTGCAGAGGGTAAGACCATAAGAAACAAAGAAGAAATCTTAGCTCTTCTGGAGGTAATATGGCTTCCAAAAGAGGTGGCTGTCATTCATTGCAGAGGACACCAAACATCAGACACTCCAGAAGCAATTGAAAATCACCTGGCAAATTGAGCAGCCCAAGAGACAGTGGAGCTTCCAGTTAAACCCCTGATTGTTATTTTAACTAAAACTTTTCCAGCTCCTTCTCTCCCAAACAGCCTACCTATACCCAAGAGGAGGAGGAACAGGTGGACCTAGCGGGAGCTTATAAAGACTAGTGAATCAAGGACTCTAAAATTATTTTACCTGACGCCCTCGGACACACCTCAGTAAAACAACTACATTTTACTACTCACTTGGAAGTTACCAAAATGACTAAGCAATTAAACCATTTTTATCATATTAATAACTTAAAGAGCACAACTACAACGGCAGCCACCATGTGCCCTGCCTGTGCCTAAGTCAACGCAAAGTAAGGGTCCAGACCTCCAGATGGCATCAGGGCCCAAGAATTAAGTCTAGGAGAAAAATGGGAGGTAGACTTTACTGAAGTAACCCACGCCCCCCCATGCAGGGTACAACTATTTGCTAGTATTTGTAGACACTTTTTCCGGATGGGTAGAAGCTTTTGTCACAAAAAATGAAACTGCACTTACTGTTACAAGGTTTTTACTAAATGAAATTATTCCTAGGTTTAGACTCCCCCTTTCTATTGGCTTCAATAATGGTCCTGCCTTTATCTCTTCCATAGCCCAACTGGTCAGCAAGGCACTGGGTATAACTTGGAAACTACATTGTGCCTACTGACCACAAAGCTCTGAACAGGTAGAACGCATGAACCAGACCTTAAAAACTACTTTAACTAAATTAATAATAGAGAGCAGTGAGAAATGGGTAAATCTCTTGCCTCTGACCCTTCTCCAGGCCTGATGTACCCCCTCCTATAAGGCTGAGTTTACTCCATATGAAATTATGTTTGGAAGACCCCCTTTTTTGTTACCCCAGTTATGGGATCCCATTCTTGAAGAAATTACCAATCAATCTTTGTTAAAGTATCTCCAGTCCCTCCAACAGGTCCAGGTCACTGTGCAGTCCAACATCCATGCTGTCCTGCCAACACCACCCTCCATGCCCAGGGACCTAGGCCATGTCAAAAAGTTCCAGAAAGAAGGACTTACCCCTACCTGGAAGGGCCCTTACATCGTCATTGTCACCACCCCAATGGCACTCAAGGTTGATGGGATACTGGCCTAGATTCATCACTCACGGGAAAAGAGGGCAAAAGAAACTGATGTTGCTCTTCCAGCTTGCTCAGCTGACTGGACTGTAGCCAAAGATCCTAAGAATCCTCTCAAAATCACCGTCCAACACTCGCCGCACTCAACATCCACCAAACCTGCCACCCCAAAGCCCCATCAAACTCATCGGTCTGCCTCAGCTGCACCACAGACTGACCAACCTACACATAGCTGAAACGTGAGACTCAAAATAGTGTTTATTGGTTAATGATTTATTAAATGTCCTGTTACCATCCTTTATTCTTCATCTTAGGCAACATCCCACTTGCCTTAGCTTTTGGCATAGGTCTAACTGCTGTAGCTCCCACTAATTGGACACGTGGTGAAAGATTCTTGTTAATGTTAGCCTATCTTCTATGTATAGGATGTATTTTTGCCCTACTTTGCTTCACATAGGACTGGCTCTTATAGCCTGTCTTCTCCCTAATGGAAATGCTAAAAGTACGCTCTATTCTTTTTCCTTAATTTCCTCTGTATCAATAAAGGTCCTAGATACTCAGGAATGGAGAAATGGGGAGGGATAGTCTGTGATATTTAGGACAGATCTACACGGCCTATTGTTCTTACCAAGTCCTACTGAAAGAAATCCCCCTTTCCCTGTGGTCACTAAACCAGGAAAAAACCCCTATTTTGATCTACAAGAAATGAACTTTTATCTTTGCCCCAGAATTCCTACTAATCCACAATGTGATGAAATTGACCAATTCTACTGGCCCATCCTGGAAATGTGTCACTATCGCTACTTACAGTGGGGGACCTAATGATACCTCCCGAATCACCCTCTGATGGGGCTATAGCCCAAATCCAGCTCAGGCGCCTGTATACATAAAGCTCAGCAATCCATTAGACTATTCTTGGGCTATAGGCTCCTCCTGGGGCATATGAGCTTATGTATCTAGCCATGATCCAGGTGCCCTGTTCACCATCCAATGATATACCATGCCCGGGTACAAACCCATAACCAGGCCTACAGGGCCACTGGTAAAACTAAAAGACCCCTTATACAGTTATCATAAAATTCCGCTGCCATCACTGCCGCGAATTCCGTCCCAGCCTCTGCCTTCTGCCAACCAAACCACTACCCGAGGCATACCTCAACAACCCTCGAGTTCATCTTGACCGCTCCTAAAATTGGGCCTTCAACCCCCTGGTCTTTTTCCTATGTTAACTAGTACGTACCATTTGCTTAACATTACTATGCCCCAGCTGGTCTCAGACTGCTGGTTTTGCTTAAAGCTTAAACCCCCTTACTATGAAGGCCTAGGAATTGAAATCCCAGAGATTCAGACAAAACTAAGTGCTCTCCGGAAATAATGCACATCATTCTGGGTGACATAACTGGCATAACTTCCTGCCTTATGACTGCAGGTTTCAATTTAACCGCCTCTCCATTCTCTAATGTTTGTAACCTATCTCTTACCTTGACCATGGCCAAATCCATGGCCTACATAGCTCCGAATAATACCTAGTTTGCTACTTCTACAGGCCTTACAAAGCGTGCTATCATTAAAAGGTCACACAACCAGCCTACCTTATATATTACTGTTCATGTGCTGCCTCAAGTTTATGCTTATAGTGGCCCAGATGGAGCCTTCTTACTTAATCCACCTGGTTTTCCAACTGCTCGTAAAAGACACACCACTCCTTTTCTAATACCCGCCATAGTCAGAATAAGCATAGCTGGAACAGCCGCAATTGGAATGGCTGCTCTGGTTCGTGGAAAACTAGGTAAAACTAATTTTATAAAATACATGAATAATGATCTAGAACAAATTCAGTCTGCTAAAGACCAACTCCACAACCAGGCAGACTCTCTGGCCGAAGTGGTCCTCCAAAATCATAGAGGCCTAGACTTACCGTTCCTCTCCCAAGGGGGACTCTGTGCAGCTCTCGGAGAAAATTGTTACTTCTATGCCAACAAATCAGGAGTCATTAAAAGCACTCTCCAAAAGGTCCGAGATAGCATACAAAAATGAAAAAGGGATTTAGAAAATAATGAATCCCGGTTCCAATCCCTATTCAACAGGACCCCATGGCTAACAACTCTTATTACTGGCTTAGCCAGATCCATAATAATTATTCTCCTTCTTCTATCAGTGGGAACTTGCATATTAAATTGTACTGTTTCTTTTGTAAAAAAAAAAAACAAACAGTATCAACTGTAAAAATTTTAAACATGAAGGTCCACTATGACCCTCAACTGCCATCTTTGAAATAATAGATATATTATTATTTAATAATCATCTATTGAAATCATAGATCTAAATATGATCTAATAATCATCTATTAAAATAATAGATGATGTCAGCATAGAGTGCAGCAGAACCAAAGGGCTAATAAAACACCCAATTGGCAAACGTGATTTACAGTCAAAACTCCAGGCACCTGATGAAAACCCGGTAACATGATAGCCTTTGCCTAGAGATACCATCTATGAAGACATCAGCAACGTAGTTGCCCTAAAAGGCCTCAAATTCCTGGACCTTGTCTACCATACAAGTAAGACACTAAAAGAGTAGGCACGCTCCTTTAACCTCCTGAATTCTGTCCATCATGTGGACAAAAAAGTCATTAAACCGCAGATGCACCCTCTCCTGAAAAGGGGTGGGCACATCTGACTCAAAAATAATGGTTACTTAAGGAGGCCTAAGACCTGCTAAGCTGGGCTACAAATAATGGTCATTGACAAAGGCCTAAAAACTTGTTAGACTATCTGGCACTGGTTCACCATCATTCCGGTAGCCCCAATAAATCAGGGTGCCTGGATCCCAAGTTAATTTCTCACTTAATATAAATATCAGCCTCCTGGTTCTGGTCATCTATGTTGAAATCATATAATTCATCCACAACAAACAAGTCAATGGTTTGACTTAGAAACAAGAAAAGGAGGGGAATGAAATATTTGAAGTGTTTGCTGTTAAAGTGTCTCACAGCGTTATATGAAATATTTTAAATGTTTGCTGTGGTTTTAAATGAAATGTTTGCTGTTAAAATGTTTTACAGTGTTGTATGAGATGTTTAGAATGTTTGCTGTGTTTTGTTTAAAACCTAAGTTTGCATTTAAAGTATTTTCATATAGATGACTTTAGTTAAAACTCCATTTTATAATTCGCCTCCATTTTGAGCCCCTGTATGGCTGATGCAGTAATTTTTTAAAATTTTGCCAATAAACAACCTTCACAGCCCTGTATCACACCCAGTGCTCCAATGGCTTCCCCCTTATCGGAGTGTACCGTATGCCAAACCCCAAAACATATGTTTATCTCTGTAATGCCTCAGTTTCCCCACTGCTTTTGCCTAAAAAAACACCCCACTACTTTCATTCAGGGTCAAGAGTCTTGGAGGTGTGAACCCCCTCTCGACTGCTGGCTATTAAAGGGCTCATTAATTTGACCTTAGTGTGCTGGTTATCTAATTTCTTGTGACTTGCTCACAACACCTATGGTAAAGGGGCCCCAGGGAATTTGGGGGGGGGGTGACTTAAGAGTAAACATCTTGATGGAAGCATGGATGTATCCATTTGTTAAAATTCATCAAACTGTGTGTAAATTATCTCTCAATAAAGATACATTTCAAAAAGAGGAGCAAAATCTATCTTATCCCTACCACCAAAGGAAATTCAATAGTTAATAATAAGTTAACTTTCATACAGTTAATAATAAGTCAAATTGGGGTGATGAGGGAGTTGCGACCATCACCTGTAATAAGGAATCTGAATTGTACACAGAGACAAAGGGAAGCCATGGAGAGATTTTATCTAGGAGAATAATACACAAATTGCATTCTGGAAAACATATTCTGGGTCCCAACATATGAAATGTATTAACACAGTGAAGGACTTCAGTCTGTAGGGAGGTCTATAAGAAGGTTCTTGCCTCAATCCAGAAGAGGTGATGGTTTAGAATAGGGTAGTGGACAGGAGAATAAAGAAAAATGATGGTATTTAAGAGGTTGATTTTGCTTTAATTTTTCAAGAGAGGTTAGGTGCCCAGGACAACTAAGTGGAAATGTCCTTTTAGTAGTTAGACACATGGGGTCTGAAGGCCCTGAAAGAGAGGTGGGCTGGAGGGATTTGTGAGTTAATCCTCTACCAATCAAGACCATATGGTGAGCAGGACTAACCACAGAGAGAAGATGGCTAAAACTAAATCCTTTAGGCTCAGAAACAGAAGAGGACTGGGAGGGCAAAAGGGCAAAACTCACAAATGGTAGCTATTCAAACTAACAGCAGTCTCCACCCCATGCCAGGTGTTTTCTTTCTCACACACCTACAAAATAACATCCTTCTTCTTTTCTCACACCTCAGTAAGGTTAAAGCTAGAAAGAAACTGCTTTGAATACAATATAAAAAGCAAGGACAAGAAGGCCACTGCTCAAACATCAAACAATCCCCTTTTAGGGCTTACAGTTTCTTCAAGAGCTAGGCTAGAGAAAGAACAACATTAGATTCAACCCCTCCAATCCACTCTTTTACCTTCAGAAGATGAAAGCAAGTTATTGCAGCTAGTATTAAAAATTCTGGCCACGCATGGTAGCTTATGCCTGTAATCCCAGTACTTTGGGAGGCTGAGGCAAGAGGACTGCTTGAGCCCAGGAGTTCAAGACCAGCCTGAGCAATATAGCAAAACCTCATCTCTAAAATAAAATAAATAAAAATGCTTTTGTCCAATTCTAAAACAGATATGGATTTAGAAGGCAAGAATATATGGTAGCAGAACCGAGTGTGGTGGTGTGCACTTGTAGCCCCAGCTACTTGGAGGCTGAGGCAGGTGTATTACTTGAGCCCATGATTTCAAGGATGAAGTGACCCACGATCACACCTGTGAACAGACAATGCACTCTCTAACCTGGGCAAAACAGTGAGAGATCTCCTCTCTCTCAAAAAAATAAAAAGAAAGAAAAAAGAAAAACTAATCAAGACAAAAATCTATGTTCCTATTATTAGTATTATTTACTAGGTGGGGTGAATAAATCTGTTTAGAGACCCAACTCTACCACTGAACACAACTAAAAATGCTGGAAGGTATCTTCTGAAATGAACTCATAGGCTGTTAAGAAAAAAAGGAATACGTGCATTTCTGAAATGAACTCATAGGCTGTTAAGAAAAAAAGGAATACGTGCAAAAATTAAGTAAAAGGAGGAATACAACAACAAGCAAAGTATTGAAGCTGGCTTTCATCTCAAGGTCAAATTAAAGTGGGTAAACCTGAGTTTTTAGGTTTTCACAACCTCTAAATGCAACAAAAAAAGAGAGACCCAAGATCTGGCCAAAGTATAGAGCACCTCCCAGTAACTATTACTAATGGAATCCAATGAGTAATCAAAGGGTGAAAAGCCAACATGAAATGACTTAATGAAATATTCTTAACTAAAAAGCAGCCATTTTAACACTGCCTAATTCTGTCCTGTTTTTCTAGCAGTTCACTTTAACCTGCCCTGTAATCACTAGCCAAGGACAGAACCAATTTCTCAGAAGTAGTTATTGATAATTGATAACCTTTACAACCCCCTCCCCAGCTTATTTTGTACTAATTAGCTTTTCTAGTCCAAGTATTTGCATAAGAAACAAGTTAACCCAATCAGCCTCTCCTGACCTTTGTGACACAGACACCTTCAACATGGCAACAGTCATGTGACTAGCCCACCCATCTGCCTGCTGACCATCATCTGACATCAGTGCCTGTGCTTACCTGTCACCTTCATGATGACGTTGAACAGACCACCACCCCATCACCTTAACGATCTGCCCCACACCAAAGGGAAGATTTAAAAGCAGCCATTTGCCATTGCTTTGATAAACTCTGGTCTGGTCACATGGTTCTTTGGCCATGTTTTCTAGTTTTGCCCCCCTCCCCTACCTTGGGGAAGTGAATCACCTCTCTCTTTCTCTCTAATTTACTTTCTAAATAAACTATACTTTCCAATCTAACTTCTGTGCAATTCTTTGCATCTTTCATATGACACTGGATGACAGACACCCCCCCATCTAGTATGACCTAAAGAGCAATAACTACATGCTATACTCATTTTTTTAAATAGTGCAAATCAAATCATGTGCTATTTGGTAACCAACAACTAAGAGAATGTGATACAAATTTATGCAGGCTAGCAAAAAGATAGTCATCTTTTGGAATTGTTACCATTTTGATTAACTTAATTGCAAAGGCAATTAAGTTCAGACTAACTGCAATGCAACTGGAGAAGTTCCATCTAGAACAATGTATAAAAAGCAATTTAGTAAGCTTCAGGAAAAAATGATTTTCCCTTAACACCATTTGTTTACATTTAATAAAGTGAAGTGAACACGAAGCTTTCTGTATTTAGCCATGTAATTATAATGTTTTATTTAAAATAGAAAAGCCAAAGAATTAAGAAGGCAAAAATAACTTAATTTGCATGAAAGTACATGCTATTTCTTGTTCAAAAGAAATGCATTTATAATGAACACTCTACAAAGAAATTTAAAAGTTAATCTATATGATCTAACATCAATAAAACCTTCTCATTGAAAAATACTTTCTTCATAGACACAAAGTAGAATAGAGGTTACCAGTGGCTGGGGGGAGGAGGAATAGCAAGTTATAGTTTGAGGGGTCCAGAATTTGGGATGATGAAAAAGATCAGGAACTAGATAGTGGTGATGGTTGTACAACATTGTGAATATACTTACAGGTACCAACTTACACTCTTAAAATCGTTAAAATGGCAAATTATATGTTAGGTATATTTTATCACAATAAAAATTGCATAGAAAAACTATAATCCCTTAAAGTTTAGAATTCTCTTAAATCTGAAATTCATATGAACAAATAGTCTCTTAAAATTGGACCAGGAGAGCACTGGCTTTGTATCATCTGATCATTGATTCAAATTCAATGTTTACTCTTCTAGCCATACAATCTTGATACAAGTTACATTTATTTTTATTTTTTTGAGTCAGAGTCTCACTCTGTTGCCCAGGCTAGAGTACAGTGGCAGGATCACAGATCACCACAGCCTCGATCTTCTGAGGTCAGGAGATCCTTCCACCTTAGCCTCCTGAATAGCTGGCACTACAGGTGCATGACATCATGCCCAGCTAGTTTTAAATTATTTTGTAGAGATAAGGTCTTGCTATGTTGCTCAGGCTGATCTTGACCTCCTGGCTCAAGCAATCCTCCAGCCTCAGCCTCCCAAAGTGCTGGGATTATAGGCATAAACCAAAGCATTCGGCCCAAATTACAATCTAAGAATCAGTTTTCTCTACCAGGATAATGGGAAAGTACTTGAACTTGTAAAGATTTAAATAGTTAGTGGGGGCCATTCCCTTACTAGACTCTGGTGTGCCCATGTGCTCTTTGAGCTATGGCTGTTTCCTTGTTTCCTGGCCTTGGCCCCCTCCCCTATCTTGGGGAGGTGAATCTCCTCTCTCTCTTTCTGCTCTCTCTCTCTCTCTCTCTCTCTCTCTCTGTCTCTGCTTTCTAAATAAACTATGTTTTCTAATCTAAAATAAAATAAAATAGTTAGTGGGATAGTATTCATAAACATAATAGAGTAACAACCAAAGTGTTCTTATCCAATTCTCTGGCAAGTCCAAATAAAGAATCATCAACGAAAATTTGCAAACCTTTAAAAACCATCTCATTCCCTTTAACCAGAGCTTTGGTAATACATTTAAGTATATCAAAGACTTGATCCAAATTCTTTACAACGTCTTTCCCCCTCTGCAGAGCAGACATTATTCAACCTTGCTCCTATTTAAATTGTTAGCCTCTCTAAAATACAGTACAAGACAGCAGAAACAACATGGGCATTTAAAAACTCATCATTAAGTTAAATTTTGATCATAAGGCTCCCCTTTTCAAATTTTGGTTAGCATATTCATGGTACTCAATGGTAATAGTCGATTTTCCATCATCTGCATCAATAATTAGACATGGATTTAACAATGTTAAACCAGTCAGAAATTTGCCCAAGTGTTTCAGAGTCGAAATCATAAATTTACTTTCATTAGATGAGATATGCTGGCATAGGTTGGTGTTTAATCTTTTAGAGTATGATAAACTCTTTTTAATGTCAAAATAGTTTGCACACCCACAAATGATAGGCATCATTCTTCTGGTTGCACTGACTGAGAAAGGTACAAAATAACACAACGTTATTGTGAATTCAGTAGTTACGTTTAAATGGATTTTATTTAATTCATCACAACAGTATCTACTTATACTTGAAAGATGCCAATACATATACATATGAGATTTTTTTTCAAGTTTACTATTTGAAACACACATGGATTCATGATCCTTTGTCAACTTCCAGATTCTCTTGGGATTTGCCACTATCAACTGGGAACCACAGGTCAGAGAAAGATAAGGTTCCTTTCACCGGGAAAACAAACCAGTAGAGGCAAGGTGTGTGTGTATGTATACCTCTCTATCCATCTCCACTATACACACACACTAGAAAAGATATGCATCATCCAGTACACTAACATATCGCTTTTTAAAAAGCTGATAAAATTCAAACTAATATGACAAGAAAAACCTATATAATCAAGGTTACAAAGGGGACACACCATAAAGCATAAAATATTTATCCCTGAGTCATATCACAGACACCAGTTCCTTACCACACATCCATCTTTAGCCTGCAGCATCTTTTCTACTACAGAAAAGACACAGAATATCATTTTTAAATTGTCTCTTATGGCAGATAATAGCCTTATTATCTCATTTGCCCCCATACTTACTCTAATTCAAGCCAAATAATTACTCATGGTTTCCTGAACATAGCTGCACGTTAACTCCACCACACTTTTACCCAAACCAACTTATTTCTTCAATTTGTAACGAATACCCTCCCTTCCAAGAAAGTCATGTCAATTTTTAAATCGCCAACACATAGGTATAAAGACAAAAATAAAATCCAGTTATTTTTGGCTATTTCTTACTTCAAGATTTACTGGAGAAACTTTAAAAAAAACCTAAAACAGGAATCTGACAAACCTGAAAGTTTTAATTCATTCTATGAACAATTAAGAACTAGTTAGATATAGTACAGGCAGTTTACAACTGATGAATAATATATATTTAAAGAGGCCCTTGTTTAGAACTGGGATACAAATTGGTACCTTAGTAACTTTGCTTATTTGAGGTAATATTTCAAGTATGTTTGATTTTTAAATTTTGATTCATGTATACTGAAAAGTTTCTAAAGTGTTGAGCAGAAAATGTTAAAAAGCAGTCAAGTAAACATTTAATAGGGAAGCAAATACCATCCCATATAAAATAAAATTTAGTTACAGTATTATTATACTTTTCTTTTTTAAGTTGCCCAGCCTGGAGTGCAGTGGCATGTTCATGGCCACTGCAGCCTCAACCTACTGGGCTCAGGCGATTTCTTCTGCCTCAGCCTTTCAAGTATCTGGAACCACAGGAATGCACCACCACACCTGACTAATTTTTCTGATTTATTGTAGAGATGAGGTCTCACCAAGTTGCCCAGGCTGGTCTTGAACCCCTGGGCTCAGGCAATCCTCTCGCCTCTGTCTCCCAAAGTGCAGAGATTACAGGAATGAGCCACTGCACTTTGGCATATTATTATACTTTAAAGCTCATACAAGTCTTTCTTATATCACTGTTTGAGTGAAAAATGGCACACATTTTCTGGGAAGTAATTTGGCAGTGTTCATCAAAAGACTTCAAGCTGCACCTAACACTTTAGCCATACTACTTCTAAGAATTAGTCTTAAAAAAAATCATGGGTGAGCATGCAGATTTAGCTACAAGATTTTCATTACAGCACTGTTCTGTATACTTTATAGAGACAGGGTCTCACTGTCACTCAGATGGAGTATAGTGTTGCAATCACAGATCACTGCATCCTTGAGCTCCTGGGCTCAAGTGAATTTCCTGCTTCAGTCTCCCAAGAAGTTAGAAATGCAGGTACAATTTTTTTTTTTATTTTTGTAGAGATGGGGTATCACTATGTTGCTCAGGCTAGTCTCGAATTCCTGGCCTGAAGCAATCCTCCTACTCCTTTTGGTAAATTTCTTCCTAAGTATTTTATTTTTGATGCTATCATAAATGGAGTTGTTTCCATTTCATTTTCAGCTGTTCATTTTGAGGGTACAGAAAAACAATCAATTTCTGTATATTTATCTTGCATCCTGCAGTTTTGATGAACTAGATAATCATGTCTTTTATGACTAGAGACAATTTTACATTTTCCTTTTCAATCTTTTATTTCTTTTTCTTGCGTAATTGACCCGGCTAGCACCTCTAGTACACTGTTGAACAGAAGTAGCATAAGAAGACATCCTTATCTTATTCCCACAGGGAAAGCATGCAGTCTTTCACCATTAAGTACAAAGTTAGCTGTGTGTGTCCCATAGATACCCTTTATCAGATGAGGAAGCTTCCTTCTATTCCTAGTCTTCTGGGTGATTTTATTATAAAAGGATGTTGGATTTTGTCAAACACTTTTTCTGCATCTACCAAGTTGATCATGTGACTTTTTTTATTCTACTGACCTGGTGACATTAACTGACTTCTGGATGTTAAGCTAACCGTGGATTCCTGGGATACATTCTTTTTTTACATTGCTGGATTCAAGTTAAAAGGTTTTTTTGCTTGGATTTCTGTACCAATATTCATAAGATGCATTAGTCTATAAGCATCTTTTTCTTCTGATATCTTTGTTAGGTTTTGGTTATCAGGCTAATACCAGCCTCATAGAATGAGTAGGAAAGAATACATTTACAATTTTCTGAATAAGTGAACGGTCTTATAAAATCAAAATAAAGGAAAATGAATACTGAAGTTGATAATACAATTAGAAATGTTATCTCCAATTCCTGTGTAACAGACACTAGAATCCTTTCTAAAAGCAAAATTTTGTTCAGCTATCTGGGTTGACATTTGCTTCAGGGAGTGTGTCTGCAGTCTCAGTCCTGAAAAGTGGGTCCTAACTGGTCCAAGCCAATCATTATGGTTCCATCTCTCCTGACAGACTGGTTTAGAAATGACCATGTGAAACAAACAGGTATAAAGGGAAATCTGCTACGGGAGCCTCTGGAAGAATTTGTGTGTGCTTATAATGACACAAAAGGAAGAGACAGCCCTTTTCTTCCTCTGGAAGTTGTCATGTTTGGATAAATGGAATTATGAAAGCCACCTTGCAACCACAACAGAAGCTAAAGTGAAGATAACTCCAACATACTGAAGATAGTGAAACAGACAGATAGAACATAGGTCATTGATGACGATGCTAAGCTGCTAAATTAACCAAACCTGGAGCCACTCACCTTGAGCCTTCTTGGTAAATCTTATCGTTAAAAAAATTTGGAACAAGTGTTTTGCAACTTGCAAGTAAAAAAAATTCTAGCTGATAACAATCAGTGGTGTGTTGGAGCCTGTACACATTGACTCAAGGGAGCCAATTCTGTGTATCTCTTCTTAATTCCCTTTTCAGTAACATTGTCTTGGTAGCTTCAAATCAGCCATGGGAAGAATATATATGCTACAAAAATTGGTAAGCACCACAAACTAGGGAATTTTTTCTTTCAGACATTCAGTTTACAGGCATTATCAGCATACCACTGGATATAATCCTATTTCAATTTTTTTCTTTGAAATGATAAATCAAACCTACCATTCCCATAATAAAGTTATAAGTTAGTAAAAATAAAAATTCTACAGGCTGGGAGCAGTGGCTCATGCCTATAAACCCAGCCACTTTGGAAGGCTGAGGCAGAAGGATCACTTGAGCCCAGGAGTTCGAGACAAGTCTGGGCAACATAGCAAGACCTGATCTTGACCAAAAAACTCTGGAGTTTTTGGAGTCCCAGCTACACCAAAGGTTGAGGTGGAAGGATTGCCTCCACAGCTACAGAGAGTCAAGATCATGGCACTGCACTTCAGCCTGAGTGACAGAGTGAGACCCTGACTCAAAAAAACCACTTTTTAAAAACCAATAAAATATTGCATATATTTGGGTTTCTAATAAGACTTTATTTAGAAAAAGTCTCCAGTATTTATTTCCATAAAAGAAGATTTCATAATATGGAAAATTACTGACAATATAAGTTCTAAAAAACACTGATTATGCATGGTAGGATAAAGAATATATTTGGAGGACAGATACTAGGATCACTGAGCTAAACACTAATATGTCCATAATGTTATCTCTGGGTGGTATGATTAAAAAATGGTTCTTATATTTTTGCCTGTTCTTTCCCTTAATGCTTCATCATGAACATGTGTTACCTTTGTAATAAAGAAAAACACAATTCATGTTTTTAAAAGAAAGACATTTCAAACTTTTGTCCATGAGCACAAGACACTTTTTGTTCCTTACGTTTGTATCTAGGAAGAACCTATACAAAACCTATACACTTTTTGTTCCTTACATTTGTATCTAGGAAGAACCTTTGCAGGTAGGAGGAGAGCTCCAGTTTTTTAATTGGGTGATTCTTTGTTGCTTTTTATAGTACAAAGTTATAAACCTGTTCTCTCAACTACCCCAAGAAGATGCAGGCATAAAATGAATTATAATATGCATTATATGAAAGTGCAGAATTCTTCACATATAGTTTGTTTGAAAATAAATCTGATCCAAGATCTCTCCTATTTTGAAATACACTTGTGATCTGATTCCTAAAATTACATTAACTCTGCTCCTAAAGAGGATTACTATTTGCCAGAGGTCACATGGGTGAAGAAATTTAGCTCTAAAACCAGACTGGTTCTAGAGCTAAATTTCTTCACCCATGTGACCTCTGGCAAGTAGCAATCTCTCTGAACCTAAATTGTCTCATTTGTTAAATGGAGCTAATGGCATATCTACTCATTCCTCTTCACAGGATGACATAAAATATAAGAAAACTTCAAATGAAAGATGGTATATCACTATTTCATTATATAAACATTTTAAGTCTTTTTAACAATTGTGCTTTGTTCCACTTGATACAAAAAACAACTTTAGAACCAGCAAAATATGATGTCGGTTTTCCTACTAACAAGTTAATTTGCTCACTACTTTGAAGACCTTTGTATCAAAAAGTTTTTTAAAAAATCTTTACTGCTTTTAATTTACCTCAAAAAAATACAAGGATGATGTCAACAGAATATCAGTACAACATGATACCAAATGGGGAGAGAAAGGTATAGATTAATTTTGATAAGAAATATTGCTGCAAAAGCCCTAAGTAAAATATAAGCAAGTAGAATATCAAAAGGATAATATATCCTAATGAAGTAAGACTCAACCTAGATTCCTAAGAATTAAGTTAATATAAGAATATCAACTAAGATAATTTACTACATTAGATCAATTAAGCATCTCAATAGATGACCCAAAATGTATCTGAATAAACCACTCCCAAGTAAATACCCCCAATATTCATTTGCATTTGAATAAAATAAACAACCATTCCCAAATAAATATTTCCTAATAAAATGAAGAAGAGATGGCAAAACTGTTATTTGCAGGTCATTATGAAATAAACAAAAAAGTACTGAAAAACTGTTAGAAACAATGAGTTTAGTACACAGCTGATTTATAAAATTAACTCAAAAATCAGTAGTTTGCTTACATACAATTAGAAAGCATAATGAGAGAAAAGACTTCATTTACAATACAACCAAATAAAAGTAAATCTAGGTATAAACAATAAAATTGTAAAGGCCCTTATGAAGAAAATTTTAATCTCTTGATGGATAGCGAATATTGGAATAGGAAGATTCTATATTAGTAGTAATAATGAGTAGGAGGAAGAGATTTTCGGAGAAAGAAAGGAGGAACACGAGAGCAGCTTTTTCAGTCAGGCTCCAAGCAGAAAACTGATAACAAACTCAAAGTGATAACTGAGGAGAATTCATGAAAGGACTATTCACTGGGCAAGATGAAAAGCCCAGGGTCTAGCCCTGGGGGGCAGGGGTGGGGTTGCACTGCTCCTGCTGCTGCTACTAGGCCCTCTGAGGACTCTCACTATGGGAGAGCAGTAGATAAGAAGTGACCCAAGTGTGGCCTGAGGCAGACAAACACAGTCCTCCAGGGCAAGAAGCTGGCAAACAAACCCTAACTTCTCTTTCCCTTCAACCGCCCATCTCCTATGCCGGGCCTCCCATTAGCCAAACCCAACCAGAAGCCAGAAGGCAAGGAAGGCGGGGTGATACACTCCAGAGGTACACAGCTGATTTACAAAATTAACTGAAAAATCAATAGTTTCCCTACATACAATTAGTTAGAAAACACAATGAGGCAGAGATCAAGGAGATGAGAGTGCCAAATATATTTGAAGAAGCAAAAAGAATATCAAGCATGCAGCTGGTATCTTTTGACTATTTATGCCAGGCACTGCTCTAAGCAACTCTGCTTGGATTAACCCTTCTAGTTCTCACATGGTCTAATAATGCCAATTCGCCCCAAACTACAAATTCCAACAATCCCAGAAATAATACCAAGTGTAGTGAGAGGAAAGAGGGAAGTTCTTGACAAATGGTAAGTTCTTTTAGAATAATAAACATACACGCGAGATCGGGTAGGGTTAAAAAAAAAAGACAATGGCTCCAACAAATATTAAAATAATTAAAACAGTTTGATCTTGAAATATGAATAGACAGATCAGTGGAGCAGAAGAGAAAGTCCAGGAATAATCCAGAATACATACAAAAATTTCACATGTGAAAGAGGTGGTGCTTCAATAAATGGGGAAAAGAAGCATTACTTAATAAATAAATAAGGGCAAGTTGACTAGTAAGTAGAGGGGAAAAACGCTAAATTCCTGTCTTATTCCTTCTGTCACAATAGATTCCAGATACAGCAAAGATCAAGACACAAGGAACAAACTGTAGAAGCAGAATCATAAAGCATAATGCAAAAGAACTGTAGAAGCACACAAAAATGAATGTTTGTCTTAAAGCAGAGAATATGACATAGAACCAGAAGGCCTAAGGGGGAGGAATGACAAATTTTTCCACACATTTGACTAAATAAAACTACTACCACCACTACTACCAGCACCACCACCACCACCACCACCACACACACACACACACACACACACACACACACACACACACACACACACACACACACACAAGCTGACTACCATAAAACGTCAAAAGAGGCTGGGTGAGGTGGCTCACGGCTGTAATTCCAGCGCTCTGGAAGACCAATGCAGGTGGAGTTTAAGACCAGCCTGGGCAACTTAGTGAGACCTAATCTCTACAAAATATTTTAAAAATTAGCCAAGTATGGTGGCATGGACCTGTAGTCCCAAGTACTTGGGTGGCTGAAACAGAAGGATTGCCTAAGCCCTGGGAGTTTGAGGAGAAGAGGGAAGGAAAGAAAAGAAAGAAAAAGTCAAGACTAAGATTAGGTAGATAAAATTTGAGTAATATTGTAATAAAACCTTATTACTCTTGCAATGCAATAAGAAGACTATTGGCAAGTACATATTTTTTAACAAATACAAATGCCATTAGCATATGAATATGCACAGCATCACTTACAATAGAAGCAAAACAAACTTAAGAAGACATCTTTTTATTTTAACCTATTATATTGGCAGGAAGAGTGTGAAGATGAAAATAAGAAAGGACAACAGATATTCATGTCATTCAACTCTATTCTACTCAGAAACCAAATACATTAGAACACATTTTCCAATGAACCTTTATTATCTGGAATATTCCTGGTCTTGCTATCCAAATCTCAGAAACTAGACAGATTTGTATAACACTACATCCCTCACCATTTGATTTCACTGTGCTAGTTCAAGAAAAGAAAGATTTGGACAACACAGGAGGCACTGTGAAAATGTACACAGAGTTTTGTACTGAGAATGTAAAGTGGTGTAATGCAGAAACATCACAATTGTAAATGCGCATAGCTTTAGACCCAAGTTCTTCTACTTCTAGAAATGTATACCATAGTTATACTAGCATGGGAATGTAAAGACACATTAACAGGCTATTCACTCTAGCACTGATTGTAAGTGCTAGAAAAAAAGAGCAACAACCAAAAAACTGTTAGCAGCCTAAATGACTTGATCAGTAAAAACCTGATTAAATTATAGTATATTCATACAATGAAAGTCATGTGAGCCTAGTTTTCCAAAGATGCTTGGAAAATACTAGAAAAAGAACACTTAGTGAATCTTCTTAGAGTAGAAACCAAAATGTAATTGTATATATTGAAAATGGTCATGAGCATGCCACTGCACTCCAGACTGGTGTCAGTGATACTCCTCCCCCCAAAAAGAAAGAAAATGATAACTAATTTTCAAGATTTTGACTTGAAAAAATATATATGTAGATTTACATCATACAATAAATCCATGTAATAAACCTGAACAATGTACCCCAAATCTAAAAAAATTTAAATTATTTTATATTTAACAAAGCTTAAATTATAATTTCAACTGTGTATAAATTCTTAAAATAAAAGAATGAATCAAGTTTTGACTTTATTATTGTAATCTTTTCAACCAAACTGTATTAAGAGCACTATGATTTATCTTTCATGGGACAATCACATAGATACTTTTCAAAAATACTGAAGGGTTCCATTTACTTTTCCTGAAAGTCTCTATTTAATCATAAAGTAGTCTGGGTGACAGAGTGAGACTCCAACTCAAAAAATAAAAATAAAGTAAAAAGTAGTCAAACCAGGCTCCCTTAAAGCTTCTATTATGTCATCATCTTGGCTAATTTTCTCTTCTCCAATTGTCAGTCTATCAATAGCTTTGAGTTCTTTAATATCACACCATGAAATTCTTAAAAACCTGCACACTTTGCAAGATATTTAAAGAATATGTATAGTATGATTCCATTTGCTTTAAAAAAAGACTTTCATATGTACACACACAATACATATCAAGATATCTATCTTTATATGTGAACAAACTTTCAGAAACGCATTCAAGAAACCATAAACATTACTTAACTCTGGAGAATTGGTAAGATAATGATGATGCTATAATTCAGTTTTAAATTAAATACATAGTAATGATAGATTATCTACAATTCCAGCTTCCAGGAATTTAAACTGAGCCCCAACTTACAAGAGGAGTTAAATTTAGAAATTTCAAACACTAATTAATTAAGTCATTTCAAAAGATATTCTTAGGAAACACTCAATTACACAGATAGTTTTGTTTTTGCTTTTGTTTTTTCCCCAAATCTAATTACTTCAGACAGAAAACCTTTGTTTACTTCATTCTACTTTAGAGATAGGATCTGGTCTTTTTAATTACCAAGTTGTAAAATACAATTTGAAACTTAAGAAACAGGCAAAAATAACTCACAATCAAAAAAAAAAAAAAGATGTTCACTGAAGCGATTTTAAGTGTTCTAAAACCTTTTTTAAAAAAGATGTGTTCACTTCATACTGAAGTTCCAGTAAAAGTTAAAACAGTCCCACAGTTTTCAAAGTGTGATACAAGGACCTAAAAAATATGAAAAGGCTTCTAAAATATACCTCTTTTTTCCAGTTACATCTGAGTGAGATCAGATTTTCTTCACATATATTGGCCAAAGCAACGTACTGCAACAAGTGCAATGCGAAAGCCTATATTACAATTTAGCTGTCTTCTATTAAAAAAATTAATGAAATTTGAAAATGCAAAACAATGCCATTCTCCTATTTAGATTTGAAAAATATAGTTTGTTTTCATTTAAAAAATGTTATTTATGTTAATATGTAATTGGTATTACTCTTAAATTAATAAAATTTATATTTTTTCTCAGTTTTAATTTCTAATACAACCAATATCAATACATAAAACCCACATAAGCAAAAGTTCTTTGGAGTCCTCTGCAATTTTAAGAATGGAAAGGATAATTATTATCACAGTCTACTTTATGAACCAAAAGGCAAACAGGTGAAAACAGTTTGCTTACAACTAGAACGAACATGCAGAAGGAAATGAAATGTTACAGATACTAAATTTGTTTTTACATAGAATTTCATGCTTTTTAAAGAACAAATGAAGAAAAATGTATTTATAGTCTTCTGTATGAACCTACATATTGACATTTCCAACACTCTTCATTTCTTCCTGTGGATTTAAGTTACCATCTGGAGTCATTTCCTGTCAACCTAAAGAACTTCTTTTAGTATTTCTTGTAAGGTAAGGTCTGCAAGCTATAAATTCTTTCAGTCTTTGTGAAAGAACATGTTTATTTTACCTTCATTTTTAAAGGTTAGTTTTGCTAAATATAGAATTCTTCATAGACAGTGTTATTCTTCCAGCACTTTCAATATACCACCCCTTTCAATATACCACCCCCAGACGTCAGGCCTTCACTAATCCTAATGAGAAAGCAGTCCTTAGTCAGGTGGATGGCCTCTTCTGTGCAATTAGTTGATTTTCTCTTGCTGCTTTCAAGATATTCTTTTTTTCTTTCACTTGACTATGCCATGCCTTGTCATGGGTCTCTTTGTACTAATCCCAGTGAGGTTCACTGACCTTCCAGATAATAGTTTACTGCTTTTCATCAACTATAGGAAGTTTTGCAAAAGGCCACTTTTCTGTACCTTTCTCCTTTTGGGATTATCATTACACGTATATTGTGTACTTGATATTTTCCACAAATCTCTGAGGCTCCGTTCATTTTTCTCTAATCGTATTTCTGTTTTTAAGACTGAATAATTTATATTGGTCTGTTGTCAAGTTCATTGATTCATTTTATTGTCATCTTAAATCTCTTGTGAGCTCCTCTAATACATTTTTCATTTCAGACTCTAAACTCTAAAATTTTCAGGTATTCAACTCTACAGTTCCTAGAATTAGTTTTGATTTTCAAAATTGAAATAAATTTAGATTATTTGTAGAAAAATTGCAAAAAATAATACAGAGAGTTTTTGGATACGCTTCCCTAATGTCAATATTTTCCCCTAATGTTAATATCTTAAATAGCCATTTGACACTTGGATGACATATACATATATGTATATACATGTACAAATATGTATAATAAATCTACATTAACAGATATAATGTAAATATCTTATACAATCATGGTACATTCATCAAAAACAAGAAATAATAATTGGTAAAACTACATAAACCAAAATATAGACTTTATTTAGATTTCACCAGTTTTTTCATTAACATCCCTTTTCTGTACAGAATCCAATATAGGATGTCACATTGCATTCAGACATCATGACTCTTTGAACTCGTCTGATCTGCAATAATTTCTCAATTTTCCCTTTATTTCATGATCTTGACAGTTTTTAGGAGTATAGTCAGAGACAGGCTCAGTGGCTCAGCCTGTAATCCCCCGCCTTTGGGAGGCTGAGGTGAGTGAATTGCCTGAGCCCACAGGTTCGAGACCCGCCTGGGCAGGTAAGACCTCATCTCTACAATAAATCAAAAAATTAGCCGGGCGTGGTAGTGCACGCCTGTAGTTCCAGCTACTTGGAAGGCTGAGGCGGAAGGATCGCCGGAGCCCAGCAGGTGAAGGCTGCGGTGGCCGGGAGCGGCCACTGCACTCCAGTCTGGGTGACAGAGTGAGACTCCAACTCAAAAAAAAAGTATAGTCAGGTACTCTTGTAGAATGACTCTTATTTTAGCTTTATCTGTTGTTTTCTCATGATTAGACCCAAGTTATGGGTTTGGGGAAAGACCACTACAGAGATAAGTCCCTCCCATCATATCATATCAAG
>NW_007253282.1:941919-943712 GCF_000164805.1 Carlito syrichta
GTAGTATTCCATCATGTATATGTACCATATTTTTTAATCCAGTCCTCTTTTGATGGACAGTATGGCTGATTCCAGGTTCTTACTATTATGAACAATGCTGTGATAAACATACATGTGCAGGTATCTTTTTTATAGAGTGATTTGAGTTCTTCAGGATATATTCCCAGTAGGGAGATTGTGGGATCATATGAGAGGTCGATATTTAGAGCTTTTAGGAATCGCCACACTGTTTTCCACAGAGGTTGCGCTAGTTTGCACTCCCACCAACAGTGCAGAAGTGTTCCCTTTTCACCACACCCTCTCCAGCAACTGTTATTTTTTGAGTTATTGATAATTGCCATTCTGACTGGAGTTAGGTGGTATCTCAGTGTGGTTTTGATTTGCATCTCCTTGATGATTAGTGAGGTTGAACATTTCTTCATGTGTCTGTTGGTTGCTTGGACGTCTTCCTTTGAGAAGTGTCTGTTCATATCTTTTGCCCACTTTATAATGGGGTTGTTTGTTTTTTTCTTTTCAGCACATTTGAGTTCCTTGTAGATCCAAGATGTTAATCCTTTGTCGGACCTGGAGTTGGCAAATACTTTTTCCCAGTCTGTGGGCTGTCTCCCTGCTCTTTTGATGGTTTCTTTGGCTTTGCAGAAGCTTGTCAGTTTAATGAGGTCCCACTTGTCTATCTTATCTCTTATGGCCTATGGGTTTCGGGTTTTGTTCAGGAATTAGATGCCAGTTCCAATTTCCATATGGGTATGCCCTGCATTTTCTAAGGTTCTTATGGTTTGAAGTTTTACAATTAGGTCTCTGATCCATTTAGAGTTAATTTTTGTGTATGGGGACAGATAAGGATCTTGTTTGAGCCTTCCGCATGTGGTCAGCCACTTTTCCCAGCACCATTTACCGAACAGGTTCTTCTCTCCCCAGTGGTAGGTGGTGGAGGCTTTGTCGAAGATGAGTTGGTTGAGAAATTGAGGTTTAGCTTCTGGAATCTCAATTCTATTACATTGGTCTATATGCCTGTTTTTGTACCAATACCAAGCTGTTTTGATTATTGTAGCTTTAACAAGATCGATGGTCCCCTAGCTAGACTGACCAAGAAAAAGAGAGAAAAAGCCCAAATAAAAACAATCAGAAACACAAAAGATGAAGTCACATCTGACCCTGAAGAAATACAAAAGATCATTAGAGACTATTATGTACACTTGTATGGAAACAAACTTGAAAACCTTAAGGAAATGGAGGACTTTCTGACATCACACAACCTGCCTAGGTTGAAACAAAAAGAAATTGAGATCCTAAATAGACCAATAACAATCAAGGAAATTGACTACGTAATAAGAAAACTATCTACAAAAAAAAGCCCTAGTCCAGACCGCTTTCCAGTAGAATTCTACAAGACATTTAAGGAGGAGCTGATACCAATCCTACTGAAGGTATTCCAGGCAATTTAGAAAGATGGAACTCTCCCCAAATCATCTTACGAAGCTAACATCACATTGATACCCAAGCCAGATAAAGACCCAACAAAGAAAAGAGAACTACAAGCCAATATCTTTGATGAACATAGATGCTAAAATCCTCAACAAGATCCTAGCAAGCCGGGATTCTACAATACATCTCAAAAATCATCCATCATGACCAAGTAGGCTTCATTCCTGGGATGCAAGGCTGGTTCAACATTCATAAAACCATAAATGTATTAAATACATCAACAGATGTCAAAACAAAAACCACATGATCATATCACTAGATGCAGAAAAAGCTTTTGATAAAATCCAGCACCCCTTCTTGATAAAAAC
>NW_007253282.1:943732-969815 GCF_000164805.1 Carlito syrichta
TTGATAAAAACCCTCGAACATCTAGGCATACGGGGAACATACCTCAAAATAGTAAAAGCCATCTATGAGAAATCCACAGCCAGCATACTCCTAAACGGACAAAAATTGGAACCATTTCCCCTGAAAACTGGAACAAGACAAGGATGCCCACTCTCATCTCTCCTGTTCAATATAGCATTGGAAGTCCTGGTTAGAGTAATCAGAGAAGAGAAGGCAATCAGGGGTATCCAAATAGGAAAACAGGAAGTCAAGTTATCTCTCTTTGCAGATGACATGATCGTGTACCTTGAAAACCCAAGAGAATCTGTCAAAAACCTCCTTACACTGATAAAGGACTTTGGCAAAGTCTCAGGATATAAAATAAATGTATAAAAGACAATTGCATTTCTTTATATCAATAAAAAACAATGAGAAACCCAAATAAAAAGCACAATTCCATTCACAATAGCCACACAAAAAATGAAATAACTTGGCATCTTCCTAACCAGAGACGTGAAAGACCTCTACAATGAAAACTACAAAACACTGCTCAAAGAAATCAAAGATGACACAAACAAGTGGAAAAATATCTCATGCTCATGGATTGGTAGAATCAACATTGTGAAGATGTCCATCCTACCTAAGGCAATCTACAGATTTAATGCAATATCCATCAAATTACCAGCAACATTCTTCTCAGACCTAGAAAAAACAATACAGGAATTCATATGGAAACACAAACGACCAAGAATAGCCAGAACAATCCTCAGCAAAAAAAACAAAGCAGGTGGTATCACATTACCAGACTTCAAACTTTGTTATACTTATTTCAATACAGTTTCTCAAATTGGAACTGGCACCCAATTCCTGATCAAAACCCCAAGTGCCCATGCCATAGAGATAAGATAGACAAATGGGACCTCATCACACTGAAAAGCTTCTGCAAAGAAAAAGAAACCATCAGGGGAGCAGGGACTAAGAAAAAATATTTGACAACTGTATATCTGACAAAGGCCTAATATCTAGGATCTACAAGGAACTCAAATGTGTCAAAAATAAAAAAACAAACAGCCCTATTACAAAGTAGGCAAAAGATACAAATAGGCACATCACAAAAGTCATACAAGCAGCCAACAGATACATGAAAAAATGCTCAGCCTCACTAGTCATCAAAGACACACTGAGATACCACCTAACTCCAGTCAGGATGGCCATCATCAATCACAAAAAACAACAGATGCTGCAGAGGATGCGGGGAAAAAGGAACACTTCTACAATGTTGGTGGGCGTGTAAACTACTACAGTCTCTGTGGAAAACAGTTTGGCGATTCCTAAAATGTCTAAAAATTGACCTTCCATATAACCCTGCAATCCCCCTACTGGGAATATACCCGGAGGAACTCAAATCACTCTATGAAAAAGATACCTGCACATGCATGTTTATTGCAGCATTGTTCACAATAGCAAAAACATGGATCCAACCATGCTGCCCATGAAAAAAGGACTGGATAAAAAAAAAAAAAAAAAGTGGTATATATACACAATGGAATATTACGCAGCCACAAAGAAGGACAAAATTATGAACTTCACAGCAACTTGGATGGACTTAGAGTCTATAAGACTGAGTGATCTATCACAAAAAACTGAGTATCACATGTTCTCACTCATAAGTGGACCTTGAACAACCATCATAATACTATAAGAAAAAGATTGCCAGTAGTGGGAAATTGCTGGGGGGAGGGCAGCAGGACTGTCAGTATTGGGACTCTGCGGGGGGCTCATCAACAAGGGTACCTATATAATAAACATTTGTATAGTTTACCCTGAATTGTATTCCACATAATTGTATTATTTTTTAAAATAAAAAATTAATAAATATGGTTTCCTTTAGCTCTTTTCATATATCGATAACAGTTGATGCCTTTACTCAATCCAAAGTTCATGAACATTCACATACAACTTGTATTGATTACTTTTTTTTCTTGTGTGTGGACTGTACTTTCTTCTTTCTTTATGTCTTATAATTTTGTTGTTGCTAAACCTAGAGATTTTAGATAATATAGCAAATTTGAATTCTAATTTTTCCCCCATTAAAGGTACTATTGCCATCTTGTTTATTGTGTTTAGTATTATGCCCAGGAAAAATATGTGGAATCTGTCTCTTCTGTGATAAATTACATAATTCTTAAATGTTAAAATCACAAAAATCATTCAACTGCAAACTTCTTCATAATTCTTCCCTTTGACAAACGATGTTAAGACTAATTCAAGTTATGGCAGACTTCTAGTTGCCCCAAAATTGAGTCCCATGTTCTTCCTAAGCATATAACCAGACACTTGAGCTCCATTTCCCTGTCTCCTAGGTCATGTGACTAAGTTCTCACCAATGCAATGTGAAAAAGCACAACTTCCTGCTCACCTTCTTAATGGTAAACTGTCGAGAATTTCCTATTTTCCCTTTGCACAGGCTAAAATGTGAATTGGTAGTAACACAGAAAACCATGATAAGGAGATCTCTGTATTATTTCATGGAGTAGAATCATTCCACCAGCCTATATGACATTTCCAAGTTATTACATGACAGCAGCATAATGTTATTATAAAGACAAAGTAACATTATAAATTCAAGTCTTAAAAAGTATTACATCCCCAAAAGCTATAACATTAAATGTACCAAATGATTCCAATTATCTTAAAAGATGTATATAAACATAGCAAGTGCATAAAAATAATGTCATGGTGGTAGAATTACAAACAATTATTCTTTAGGAAACTTTCAACAATACTGTTTAAATTACTTTGATAATTTCAAAAGGTGAAATTATTGATTTAGGTAACTGAGCCTACAATTCTTAAAAAAAAGAGTAAAAAACAGTTTCAAAACAGATTTAAGAAATTTTCAACCTGGGCTGGGCATGGTGGCTCATGCCTATAATCCCAGTGCTTTAAGAGGCCAACGTGAGAGGATCTCTTCAAACAAGGAATTCAAGATCATCCTGGGCAATATAGCCAGACTCTTGTCAAAAAATTTTGAAAATTAGCTGGGCATGGTGGCTCATATCTGGAATCTCAGCACTTTCAGAGGCCAAGGTGGGAGGAACTCTTGAGCCCAGGAATTCAAGGTTACAATGAGCTATGATTGTACCACTGTACTCCAGCCTGGGCAACAGTGAGACCCTGTCTCTTAAAAAATAAAATAAAATCAAGAATCTTTATCCTATTCACTTTTATAATTTTTTTTTTTTTAATGAATCATTTGGCCAATATTCCAAATCCAAGGTGCTTGGTCTACAATCTGGTCATTTGTGTTCTTTAATAAGTAAAGGATTACTCACTCATGTTCCTCAAGGACACTAGCTGGCAGCCCTAACCAAATAAAACTAGCTCTATACAACTAAACTTTTTCTACTTAAAAACAACACAAAAACTTTTCATCTTTTGTATTTGTATTTTTAAGAGAAAACAACATTTCAATGCAAGGAGATATGGGAACCAGATCTATAAAGCTTTACGCAGCTTCCCTCAACCTAAAAATCTGTCTGAAGGAAGAGTGCTGGTTATACTGTGAAAAGCATAGCTTCTCATAAAACAGCAATTTAAGGTTAAAGTTTCCTTTTCCCAAAACCAAGAAACTAAAACAGCCCAACCTAAAGCTAAAAACTTTGTTCTCTCATACTTGAAACTATA
The DNA here is from genome assembly GCF_000164805.1 of Carlito syrichta. Classification (NCBI taxonomy): domain Eukaryota; kingdom Metazoa; phylum Chordata; class Mammalia; order Primates; family Tarsiidae; genus Carlito; species Carlito syrichta. The sequence goes on from NW_007253282.1 coordinate 947,399, forward strand.
TAATCCCTCTAAAAATGTAGCCATTTTATACAGTATCTTGGTATTTCCAAGTCTCCTATAATTAGACTTAAGGTTTGACGTGAGGGAAATGTGTATAACCCCATAATATACTACTACTACAAATATGTCAAATTATACAAAAAAAGAGTGGTGCCCCTGACTTCCTAGCATACCAAAAAATGTCTATTTCTAGAGCTGAGCTGTCCAATGAAACTCATTAGGCACTTGTGTCTACAGCATACTTGAAACAGTGCTAGTCAGAATTGAGATATGCTCTCAGTGTAAAATACAATCTGGATTTTGAAGACAATATCTAAAACCTGTAAAGTATATCATTAATATATTTTTAATTTTGATTACATGTTAATAAAGTTTTAAATATAGTGGGCTAAATAAAGCACATTTCATTTCACCTGCTTCATTTTACTTTTTAAAATATGGCTACAAAAAATTTAAAATTACATATGTGACTCATACTATATTTCTACTAGACAGCAACAGTGTCATATCTGAACAAGCTGATCCAGTGTTTAACAAATAAAATTGATAATCATTTACTTTTGGTTTTAATACTCTCTAGTTCCAGACTTTCATGCTGGAAACAAAGAGGGTGTGTTGACTTGGGATTATGTCTCACAGGAAAGTTAAAATAAAGACTGCCTCAAGTCATCTGGCTACTCAACAGGATCCAACCTGTTAGAACAACTAAGGCCCCAGGAAAAATTCAGAAGCTTCTATAAAGTTTTTGAGGGCTGGAAACCTGTCCCTCATTCTGACCATGCCATCCACCAGCTTTATAAGGAGAATTTGAATGCTGTATCACTTAAAGAGGCTCTCCAGATATCCTTTGTCATCATTCTAAGAACCAACACTGGCTATCTTCTCATAACACAACAATTTCAAGTTGAAGTTCCCTTTATAATTTGTCAAATTGTAGAAAAAAAGAGTGGTGCCCCGACTTCCTCACAATACATGCCATAAAATGTCTATTTCTATAGCTGTGCCGCCAAAGAAAATCATTAGGCATATAGGGAACAGGGTAGCACTGTGGGACAGGGGAAAAGAAGAGAGTGTGGGTAGAGCAGAGAGCTTGCACTCATTAGGACTGGGCTACTGACAGGACTTGATAAAGAATTGGCGTTCAGTCTACATTTGCTAAATATCTGCTTTGTGTGAAGCACTGGGCTTAACTAAACAACACTAAACAATGTCCACTCTTAAGAAGCACATAGTCTAATTAAACATACTGAAGTCAGGACATATTAGTAGACAAGGTCAGCTGTGCTAAAAGTTAATCCTGGGCTGCCATCTTAAGGTTGAAACCAGAGTTGGTTAACAGTGTCAAAAAAGTCAGTAGACAAAAAGCTGAGGGTAACGACTCAGGAGGCAAAAAGTTTACAGATAAATGGAAATCCAGGTATTCTAAGAGAAAGATGAGTGAACTTCAAGAACTGAAATGTTATAGACATTACTACACAGGTTTTTTTCTCTCTATATTGTGGGGAGATGAAAGAATTCAAAACAATCAATGGATTCAGGCAGTGGTCACCAAAATTTTAATACATTTATTTATTTATAAATTATATAGACACTTTTATGTACTCTATGGGATATAAATAAAATTAGGATAGGAAATACAAGTTAAAAATACAAGTAAAATTCTAAAATTTGGTTTTTATATTTCCAACAGGGCTTCTTGCACAGCCCACTCAAATCTTGATCTATTTAAGGTGTGTACTAACATTCACATAAAGAAATTTTAAAATACCACTGATGAGGGAAAGAGGGTTGAAAAACCACTTCAAAGTTATAGAAATGAGCTGAGGCCAACCACAAAAGTCCTGAAAGTCACTTCCAGAAAGTTTTTCTCTAAAAATGAATTTGGAGTATTTTCATTATAAGACAAAAAATAAATAAAATTGAACAATGTTGTTTTTACACATTTCATTCAGGTAATCTATATTCTGCTTTTATCTTCAAATTGTCCTCTTCTGTATTATTATAAGTCACTTAAGATCCTTTAAAATGTTTGTAAGATATAAGTTCTCACTAAAAATTTAAAAAAGTTTTATCTAAAATGGGTCCTGTTTTCTCCTTTCTTATTATAAAATTGAAATTAAAAATATTTTATTGAGGGGGAGATTTGTGCGCCAATTACGTTAATGCTGAGAGTACTTCGGCAGTACATTCAGTCCTCAGTATCTTCAGTATACTTTTCCAAGCATAAAAATGTTTTACTCAAATTCCATATTCTCAGTTCTATAAAAATATTTATCCTATCACCTTTCTTTTACCATATGTTAAAAGTATAAAGAGATAACCAGTCACTAATTTGTTATTAACAGCTAATATAACAAATTAAAATGAAAACGATCTTGAGCCTCAGCCTGAGTGCCACTGTCGCCTTCATGCTGGGCTCCACTCTCCGCTGCTGGGCTCGGGCCAGCCCTCGAGGCCTCCTGTATGCCGCCCCGGCCCCCAGCTCCACTGCCGCTATCCATTCAGTTCACTGCTATTCTCATGGGTCACATGAGACAGATGAGGAGTTTGATGCTCACTGGGTGACATACTTCAATAAACCAGATATAGATGCTTGGGAATTGCAGAAAGGGTTGAACACACTAGTTGGCTATGATCTGGTTCCAGAACCCAAAATCATTGATGCTGCTTTGCGGGCATGCAGACAGTTAAATGATTTTGTTAGTGCAGTTTGCATCCTGGAGGTTGTTAAGGACAAAGCAGGACCTCATAAGGAAATCTACCCCTATGTCATCCAGGAACTAAAACCAACTATAACGGAATTGGGAATCTCCACTCCAGAGGAACTGGGCCTTGACAAAGCATAAACCCAATGGATGTACTTCCCAAGGATTTGTTGGTATTGCTACTTGACTGTAAACGGTTACCAGGAAATACTGATGATAACGTATTACCTTATTTAAACAGGGTTTCCTTTAGTGAGTACCAAATTACCAAACCATGTAACGGTAATTTGGACTTTAATAAAAGGGAAATGAATTTGAACTGAAAAAAAAAAGAAAGAAAAAGAGCTTTATCAAAACAGTATATTAAAGACCAGGAATAGTGGCTCATGCCTGTAATCCCAGCACTTCAGGAGGCCGAGGCAAGAGGATTGCTCAAGATCAGCCTAGGCAACATAGTGAGACCTCGCCTCTACAAAAAAAGTTAAAAAAACTAGCCGGGCTTGGTGGTGCATGCCCATACTCCCAGCTACTCAGGAAGCTGAGGCAGAAGGAACACCTGAACCCAGGAGTCAGAGACTGTGGTGAGCCATGATTGTACCACTGCACTCCAGTCCAAGCAACAGAACAAAAAATAATCTCTGTTTTGAGATCCTGACTCAAAACAGAACAAAAAATAATTAGTATACTGAAGACAAAAAGTTTACATGTAAAAGAATTATTTATAAAATACTTTTTTGTTTTGAGTTGGGGTCTCACTTTTGTCCACCAAGCTGGAGTGAAATGGCACACTCACGGCCACTGCAGCCTCAACCCACTGGGCTCAGGCAATCCTTCCACCTCAGCCTTCCAAGTAGCTGGAACTACAGAAGCACACCACCATGCCCAACTTAAAATACTTTTATTAATAATAATCTGGCAGCAAGGTCTGCTGTGACAAGGGCTGAAGGTAGCTTTATAAACGCTGAATGCAAGTTGCAGAAGTTTTGACTACAGAGCACATGAGAAGCTGGCATTTCATGACTGTAAGCATTTGACTTCATCACAGGTGAGCAAAGACTTTTTCTTACCATGCACATCTGGTCTTCCTCATATCTAACTGCACATCAGATCTTCCTCATATCTACCTGTTGAGACTGAGGAGAAACTCTCCATGAAAGAGACCTAGTTGGTATGTCATGTTTGTCAATCATACCCATAAACTTTTAGTGCAAAATTGAAGAGACTCTAAGTACCCGCATAATGAACATTTGTATACCTAACCCTGAATTGTACCCCCACTTCTTTAAAATTAAAACAAAAAGGATTCAGATCCCAAAAGATATCATTCAGCTCAAAATAATAATAATAATAATCCTTCTCCCTCATTAAAGAGATTAAAGACTTACAAGTTAAAGATTTGGCAGTATTGGTAAAACATCCTTTTATTAAAAATAAGGCAAAAAACGTGAAGTTTGCCATAAATGACAAAATAATTCTAATTCATTTTCAATATAACATTATTCAAAAACTGATTTAAAATATAAAGTGCAAACTAAAAAACAGGGATATAAACAATATTACTGTTTAATGGCACCTCAAGTCTCATCCATGTAAGACTCAAATTCAATAAATGTTGTGCGTGTTCTGACTGCTCCATTAACTAGCCATTCCTGTCTCTTACCTTCTCCTCCAACCTGCTTACTCCCTGAGACACAACAATATTTAAATTACGCCCGTTAATAACCCTACAGTTACTTCTAACTCAGTAAAAGGAAGCTTCACACATCTCTCATTTTAAATGAAACGCTATAAATGACCCAGCTTAGTGAGGAAGGCATGTCAAAAGCCCAAACAGACTAAAAGCTAGGCCTCTTGCACCAATTAACCAAGACGTGAATGCAAGGGAAAAGTTCTTGAAATAAATTAAAAGTGCTACTTCAGTGAGCACATGAATGAAAAGAAAGTAAAACAGCCTTATTGATGATATGGTGAAAATTTTAGTGATCTGGATAGACGGATCAACCCAGCAACATTATCTTAAAACAAAACAAGGCCCTAACTCTCTTCAATTCTATGAAGGCTGGGAGAGGTAAAAAAGCTGCAGAAGAAAAGTTTGATGTTAGCAGAGGTTGCCTCATGAGGTTGATGGAAAGAAGCCATCTCCATAACATAACATGCAAGATGAAGCAAGTACTGATGTAAGAGCTGCAGGAAGTTATCCGGAGGATGTAGCTAAAATCAATGATGAAGGTAGCTACACTAAACAGTTTTTCAGTGTTAGACGAAACAGTCTTCTACTATAAGAAAATGCCATTTAAACCTTGCATACCTAGAGAGAAATCAATGCCTGGCTTCAGAGCTTCAAAGGAAAGGCTAACTCTCTTGATAGAGGCCAATGCAGCAAATGACTTTTAAGCTGAAGCCAATGCTCATTTACCATTCTGAAAATCCTAGAAACCTTAAGAATTATGCTAAATTCACTCTGCCTGTGCTCTAGAAATGGAACAAAGCCTGGATGACAGGACATCTGTTGACAGCATGAACATGAGACCTACTCCTCAGAACAAAAGTTTCCTTTCAAAAGATTACTGTTTATTGACAATGCATCTGATCACCCAAGAGTACCAATGGAGATGTAAAAAAAATAATGTTGCCTGCTAACGTAACTAACAAAACATTCATTCTGCAGTCCATGGGTCAAGCAGTAATTTTGACTTTCAAGACATTACTTAAGAAATATATTTTGTTAAGGTTATAGATGCCATAAATAGTGTTCCTCTGATGAACCCAGGAAAAGTAAACTGAAAACTTTCTGAAAAGGATTCATACTCTAGATGCCATTAAGAATATTCATGATTCATGAGAGGAGGTCTAATATTAACATTAACAAGAGCTTGTTAGAAGTTAATTTTAACCCTCATGGATGACTTTGAGGAGTGTAAGATTTAAGTGGAGAAAAGTAACTGCATATGTAGAAACAGCAGAACTAGAATGGAGCTTGAAGATGTAACTAAATTGCTGTAATCTCATGAGAAAACTAACAAATGAAGAATTGCTTCTTATGGATGAGCAAAGAAACGTGTTTCTTGAAATGGAATCTACTCCTGGTGAAGATGTTGTGAACATTGTTGAAATGACAACAAAAGTTTAGAATAGTATATAGACTTAGTAAAGAAGCAGTGGGTTTCAAAGAATTGATTCCAATTTTGAAAGAAGTTCTACTGTGGATAAAGTGTTACTAAACAGCATCACATGCTACAGAAAAATCTTTCATGAAAGGGTAATTGATGCAGCAAACTTCATTATTGTCTTATTTTAAGAAATTGCCACAGGCACTCCAACCTTCAGCAATCACCACCTACTCTGATCAGTCAGTAGCCAATCAACAGAGGCAACACCAACACCCTGCACCATCAAAAAGATTACAATTTTCCGAAGGCTCAGGTGATCATAAGCATTTTTTAGCAATAAAGTATTTTTAATTAATATATGTTCATTTTTTAAACATGCTATTGTACACTTAACAGATTATAGTGTAGTATAAACATAACTTTTTTTTTTTTAATCGGAGTCTCACTCTGTCGCCCAGGCTGGAGTGCAGTGGCACACTCACGGCTATCGCAGCCTCGACCTACTGAGCTCAGGAGATCCTTCCACCTCAGCCGTCCAAGTAGCTGGAACAACAGGCAAACACCACCATGCCCTGCTAATCCTTTTTTTATTTATTGTATAGACAAGGTCTCACCAAGTTGCTCAGGCTGGTCTCTAACCCCTAAACTCAGGCAATCCTCTCACTTCGGCCTCCCAAAGTGCTGGAATTACAGGCTTGAGCTGCCACACCAGGCCAAACATAACTTTTACACGCACTTGGAAGCCAAAAAGATTCATGTGACTCACTTTGTGATAATCACTTTATTGCAATGGTCTGAAACTGAACCCACAATATCTCTGAGACAGAGGTAATTCATAATAAAAATATGTCAAGTTTAATACCAACAAAAATTCAAAAAATGGTAACTAAAAATATTGGCAAGCTTAAAAATGCACTCATGTGCTGCTCATACAAATATAAATTGGTATCACCTTTCTGAAAGAAATCACAGTATTCTTTAATCTAGTCATTACATTTTAAAATGATTTCAAAATTCAAGATTTTTATATAAAAATTACAATATTTCTGCACAGAAAAAATACTGAGTTAAAATGTTCTAAAATGTTCACAGTGATTATCTCTAGGAAACAGAAATATAGATGTTTATTTTCTTCTTTATTATTTTTGTATATTCCATGTATTATATAAGCATATATTAACTTTAGTCCAAAAAAATTCAAGTTACTTTTTAAAGGTCCTTTTAACAAATATCACCCAATTCTTCTTATAGAAACAAATAGTAAGTGTTTGCTATTTCTATCCCACATGGACAGGGCTCGTATTCTAATTCTGGATTGATACCTCCCACTTACCAGAAGCATCAGCCTCCACACCAGCACAACAGAGGAGCTCTAGTTAGACAGAGATCTAAGTTTAAATCCTAGAAATACCACTTATAGCTGTGTTACTTTGGGCATCTTACTTTTCTAATCCTCAGTGCATTCTTAAATAAGACTTGCATACATTATATTTGCAGATTTATATATTTAGAGATTATGATAGCTCCAATATCGCCAAGGGCAATTCAGAAAGGGTATAAAGATGAAGGCAGAATTTTGAGAGGAGGTAGGTGGGAAGAATACAATTTGGGATTCATCCAAAGGAGAGTTATGGTGACATATGTTCTAACATGATAAGCAGGAGACTTAAAGAGTAAGCTTTTCTTCATTCTTCTAAAAGGAACACTTACTATGTATTCCACACTAGGGACAGAGCAGTGAATAGAGCAAACAAGATTTGTTTCCTGACTACAAATTCTATGATGGTGGAGGTGGGAGATGAGGTGGAAGTGGATATCAGGCAGAGACGGACATATCAAGTTGGTGGTATGTGCCATAAATAAAACAAGTGATACATGTCTGTACTTCCGTTTTAACAAACTACACCTCTGAATACCTTCTATGTGCCAGGCACACAGGACACAGAAAATAATCCATCTCTGACTTACATACTTGTAACTTATTATTAATTAGCTAGACCTCAGTCTCTTCATAATTTATAATTTCTACCTAAATGATATTCTAACTTAGACACATTTTTTTACCAGGAAAATTTCAAAAAATAGATTTTTTTGATTTCTAATTATAAAAAATGATATATATATTTATTTTTTAGGAAGAAACAATGAAAGTACAAATATAGTAAAGTACACACAAAAAAACCCCACAAAAGTACAAAGATACCAGAAATCACTATCCAAAGATAGTCACTGTTAACATTTTAATGTACAACCTTCCAGATTAGGATGTATTCATATATTGATATATACATAATATTCCTCACCATTTTATCCATAAATACAGATGTAGAAAGTTGCATTAATAGGCTAACATACATGCTATTTTGCAACATTTTTCTCCAAATTGTTACGTACATCTTTCCATATGGCTATATGGCATCATTTTATTGAATACAGAGTTGTTAAGTTAAAATACCATAATTTAACCAATCCCCCAATGATGATCATTAAAATAATCCATATCATTATTAACATTGCAAATATTACCAAAAATCTAAATGGATATATCTTAGCAACATTGTGCAACTGCCCCTTTGGACAAATTCCAGAACTGTAGAAACGGTAGTATTAACATTTAAATTTTTCATTTGTAAGAATAGAACTTCTGTCCTCTCAAAAGATCAACTCAAATGATGCTCCAACTCCATATATAAGAATACCCATTTCCTCACACTTGTCCCAACATTATTTGGTCAGTCTTCACCAATATACTCTGCCAAAAAAAACCCCAAAAAACAAAAACCTCTTATTTGAATTTTCTGTATTAAGAGAGAAGCTGTACATATTTTCCTACATTTATATTTCTTCTGGAAACTGTTTAATTTTTCTGCTAGTTTTCTACTGAGTAGTTTTATTTTCTTAGAGAGTTGACTGTATTGCCCTTGTTAGAAGAATCTCTGCATTTTACTTTTTTGAATACTTTCATTGTTTTTCTCAAAACACATTTACTATGAAGAATACAGGTAAAAAGTAAAATTAAAAAAGTTTTAAGTTACCAAAAAAATCCCCTGCTCACCATTTCATACATAACAAGTGAATACATAAAGTTCTAGAGAGTGAGCTATTTGGATGAACTTTTGTTCCACCCCCCCCAAAAAAAGTCCCACATGGTAAAAAAGGATTCATTTATAAGTAATTTTCAAAGTGTAATTGAGACATGTCTTTCTTTATAAAATGTTAAGTAATATACAAATCACATTTTAGCAAATCAGATGCTATCTTCTCAACTGACCGATTATACTTGCGATAGATGTCTTTGCTCTATCTCTGTTTATATTTTAATAAAAAGTTAAGTCAGATATTTTCAGAATTGAGTGTGCTTGTATTCTTTTTCAATTAATTACTGGCCCATAAACAGATGCTTTAATGTACTAAAGAAGACCTGCTTCTCAAGGGAATAAAGTTGATTAAAGAAAGCTTGCTACTGAAAGAAATTCTACAAAGCAATTCTTATAAGGAAGCAGGGGATATAGTGAGAAAAACAATAGAGTAAAATCTGGAAGAAAGAAATTTAAAGCCCTAATTTCTCCATTCTAATTGTGTGATCTTGGACAAATCACTTAATCTTATGAGCCTCAGCTGCTAGATCTTTAAAATATTGGGAATGGAATTATTCGTAAAGTGCCTGTCAAGAATTAATATTCTGATTCCATTCCTGAAGAAGGCCTAGGGTGACAAAATATGGAGACCCAGAACTGTCAGTGATCAAAACCCAGAAAAAAAAAATTCTGACAGATATGTAAGGTATTATTTTGGTATAGTTATCAAGAATGATAAAATACAGCAACAAGGTAATAACAAGGTGGAATATGGTAAGCCAGGAGTCTATGAACCGGGTTATGCATACCCCAAGTACATGAGCATGCAGAGTTCCAAGAAAATTGATAATTAGGTCCTTAATTTTCATAAATACAGTTTTTTTCTAGAACCATTTTGCTAACACAGTTTTCCTTTACTTCTACTTCCTATCTCCCTTCATTTCTCCTGCTATGTCACTTCCTAAGAGAAAAACTGAAACTCTCATACTTGGAAGCTTACTGTGGAATGCTATCTTCTGGTCTAGCAACATCTTAGAAGTCAAAAGCGTATCTCAAAATATGTGCAAGGGGGACCCAAAAAACCCCAGAAATTATCTTTTAAAGAGCAGGCCTTCTGTAGGACACTTGAAATTTGTTCCTCTGGATCAAACAGTCAACCAAAGTTTTTATCTGCAAGTTTTAAGAAAGTTATGTCATGATCTGTGGAAGAAATGTCCCAAGTTGTGGCAAACAGGTGGCTAACTCTTTCACCATTCAACTCACCTGCCCACACTGTGCTGAGTATTTTGTTTTTTGACCAAAAAATGGTATGACCGCGATGCTCCACCCTCCCTATTTACCCAATCTCGCCCCAAATGACTTTTTTCCCCCCCAGATGAAAAATCCTCAAAGGTAAAAATTTTCCCGATGTGGAAGAGGTGAAATAAAAAAAAAAAAAACAGCAAAAGCATCAAAACTTATGAGTTCAAAAACTGTTTTGAGCAGTGGAAAAAGCATCTTGATAGGTGGACTACATCAAACGGAGAGTACTTTGAAGGTGACTGAAGTTTAAACATGTAAAAATAAAATACTCAATTTTTTATAAATAAATTCTGAGGTTGTTTTTGAGTCTCCCCTCATATGTTGAGAAAGTTAATCTCTAAAATCACTGGGTATCATATTCTTTTTCAAGACAAAGTAATACCAGTTCCATAAAAATAAAAGGAGACTCAAATTCATTTGCTACTTGACAAAGCATTAAAATAATTTTGATTATGGGTCACTTTGTGTTTTACACATACATCTTAGAAGAATGAGTGATTCTACTAATATAAAGCACTTTTTATTACCATCTACTAAGTTAATAAATAAGGTTTCTCAATACTTTCAATATTAAAGTAAAAAAGAACAGAGTTAATGCGGAACCCCAACTTTTCTAATGGCAGTACTTATAAATGGAAAAATAAGGGGCAAAATCAGTCCCATAGATCCCACTGAAAATCCATTTCTGACGAAATTTTACTTTATATCCTGCTTACTAAATTTTATAATTCACATATATTCTTTTGATTGTCCCCTGATCATGAGTGCATTTGATAACTTAGTTCAAAATAAATCTGATATAAAGCCTTATAGACACAGAAAATTTTAGTATTTTAAAATTATGATTGTGTTCATAGAATTCAAAAGAACTAAATGCTAAAATAAAGGGCTTTTTATTCCCATCTACTAAATTCACAAATGAATTCACTAACTTTTGTTGCAGAAAAATATAACATGACTGACAAAAATGCTTTCAAGTATAAAATACTACATTAGGATAATAATATGTAAAGAAAGTAAAGTGAAAATAAGAGTTAAAAAAAGAAAATAAGAGTTAAAAGAAAATGGAGGAAATATAAAAATTCTGTAAAATTAAGAGCTTATTAATATTTTTTTAAAATTACTGATTGGAGATACAGAGTTGTTAAAATTCCCCTGGATACATTTAAAATTCTGATTTAAACAATATACCAAAAATTATATCATTCATAGATATTGAAACTCAGATGAAAAATAGAAGATGTGTGAGAAGTTACATTGCTTTTGTTTGTTTTCCAAGTCTTTGAAGGGATATGTGAACAAAATGTCTTAAAACCCTTGCAGTAAAAGTGAGACTATAGCCGGGCTCAGTGGCTCAGCCTATAATCCTGCGCTTTGGGAGGCTGAAGTGAGTGGATTGCCTGAGCCCGCGGGTTCGAGACCCGCCTGGGCAACTTGGCGAGACCCCCTCATCACTACAATAAATCAAAAAATGAGCCAGGTGTTTTAGCGCGCGCCTGTAGTTCCAGCTACTTGGAAGGCTGAGGCAGAAGGATGGTCGGAGCCCAGCAGGTCGAGTCTGCGGAGGCCAGGAGCGGCCACTACACTCCAGTCTGGGCGACAGAGTGAGATTCCTACTTTTAAAAAAAAAAAAAAAGTGAGTCTATATCGTTTGTCCTAAACTTCTTCCTAAGATAGTGCCTACTGGACATCCCCACCTGGATATTCTCCAGACACTTGAACTCAACATACTCAAAGTAAATTTATTCTCTACTTAATTCCATAAACAAACAAGCATTTTTAAAAAGAAAAACAAAACCTGCCTCCTCGTATCTTTATTTTTGTTGCTAGTTTCATGATTTACCTGGTCTTCCCAAACTAAAAAAGTAGGAATATTTTTCACCTCTCAAAGCAAATCAGTTCCTATCACCTAACTCCTAACTTTTTCTTTCTTCCACAACTGCCATGATGGAAGGAAGATCCACAAAAATCTTTTCACCAGCTGTCATCAAACAGCTCTTCTCCAAAACAGTAACTTTAAGTTTTACTTCCCAATTGTAGTAAAACTACTTTACAATAATCAGAGCTATTTAAGTGCAGCTGTCATGCATACAAATGAGTTACCTAAAGAATTACAGAATCCAGGATGATGAAAAGAACCCTTACCTAAAGAATTACAGAATCCAGGATGATGAAAAGAACCCGAAGAGTCAATTCTCTTAACAATATCTTATCTAAGTATCTTTCAAGTGTCACTAATTGAGGCAGCTCACTCTATATGAACAGCTTTGCCAGAGATCTGAGGCCAAATACAACTCACTTGACTTTTTATTCCTAAATTATTTTGGTTCAAAAGGAGATTTGTATTCATAGAAGAACCTCAATAAAATTACATGAAATGGTAAATAAGTTAAAAATTACTTATAATTTCACCATCCAAAAATAGCTTCAGTTAGCACGTACATTCAGCTCCTTCTTTCTTTTCTAAGTAACCATGTATGCTATAGATATGTATATATTTTGTGATTTGTTTTTAAACAAAATTGGGATAATCTGTAAGTACTTTTTTTCTACACTTAATTATGTGGCTTAATCACATCCTCCATGTGATTCAACATTTGTCAAATTCTTCAAGGCATTTTAATGGGTACACAATATAGAAACAATAAATATTAAAATTTATTCAGCCATTTGTAAATTATGTCATTACATATTCTTTAAATTCTTCAGAGCAACTAGCTGGTTACATAATATAGAAAAATAAAAAGTACTATATGTTCCATAATACTATAATTTATTTTAATTATTTATAAATTATTTGATATTTCCAATTATTCACGATAATAAATAATGGGATGAACAAACCTGAAGATTAATCTTTATCTGCATTTCTAGTTATTTGCTCAGAATATAGTCCCAAGAGAAAATCATCAAGTCCCAAAGTAAATTATCTGCATTTCTAGTTATTTGCTCAGAATATAGTCCCCAAAGTAAATTATCACGGCCACTGCAGCCTCGACCTGCTGGGCTCAGGTGATCCTTCTGTCTCAACCTTCCAAGTAAGTAGAACCATAGGTGCGGCTAATTTTTTGATTTATTGTAGAGACGAGGTCTCGCCAAGTATTGGTTCTTATTCTACCCTCTGAGGAAATGAAGTAGAAAAAAAAATGAATGGGGCTTAGAATCAGTATGACATGGAGTTTATTCTATTTCCACTATCTGGTTGTGTTACTTTGGACAAATGACACCTTTAAGCTTATAGCTTCTCTATATTAGACACCACCTGATACAAAGTAGAAACACTGTACAGCAATTGAGAACACACACCAATCAAAATTTGTATTAACCTTCTCCTTCCTTTCATGTATGTGGCAGTCCTTCAAATCTTGGAAGACAGCAATGTTCTATCATCTCTCACTAACAATTCCCCCACCTCCATCTCTACCACTGTTGACTGAAATCTGAACCTGTTTTTCTCCAGAAAAAATAGTTTAAATTCACCTTGCCAACCTGCTCACTATCTTCAGGGAATGATTTAGTTTAGTAATGTCCTCCTAGAACATGGCATCTAGAACAAAATACTCCAGATACGATTTGAAAAGACCACAGAACGAAGGTTATTACTTAAATAATCACTTCAAATAATCAAATTTGTTTTCTTATCCACATCCATGAGCCAACAAAATCTATAAACTCAAAATTCTATCATTTACTCATCTTCACTGAGGAGGCAGGCCAGATTGAGTTAAAGTCTTTGAACATGACAGGCCTTTCTGGAAGTTCATGTGATATCTCAGGCAACTTACTTAATGTCTGAAAACTCAGTTTATTCCTTGGTAAATATGGGAGTAATACCACTTATCACATAGAGTTTTTGTAAAGATTAACTTAACCACACCAATTGAAGTACCTGGCATGTAGGAGTTATTCCAAAAATGGAAACAAATACTTGAACAACACAGGTGTGAACTCTGCAGGTTCTCTTATAAATAGATTTTTTTCAATAAGTATACAGGGAAATTTTTTGTAGATTTATGACATTTTGAAAAAACTTGAAGGCAAAGCACCACTTCTGAGACAGCAAGATCAACTCCTTTTCCTCCTCAGCCTAACTCCACATGAAGACAAGGATGAACACCTTTGTGATGATATCACTTTCATTTAATGAATAGTAAATAAATTTTTCCTCCTTATGGTTTCTTAATAACATTTTTTTCTCTACTTCATTGCAAGAACACAGCACAAAATACATATAATATACAAAATTTATTGTCAATTGATATGTTATCTGTAAGGCTTCCAATCAACAGTAGGCCATTAGTAGTTACGTTTTTGGGGAGTCAAAAGCTATATGTGGATCTCTGACTGTACAGGGGGATGGTTCCCGTAATTCTCGTGCTGTTCAAGAGTCAACTGTAATTATAAGTATTACTGATGCAAGACTACTATATGTTTTTTTTAATTAAATTATATTTTATTATAGAGATGTAGGGTACAAGTATGGATTAACTAAACATAGTCTGCATGCAGGTAAAGTGTGGGCCTCCAATTGGCCCTCATTTCCCTGGTATAGGACCAGGTATCCTTTGTATTGTTAAGTGACCCCCTCTCTCCCTCTTCTCTGGAATTGCCCAGCAACTGCCGATCCCTCCCTTGTGCTAGCTTTTTTTTTTTTTAAATACAGGGTTTTGCTCTGTCACCCAGGCTGCAATGCAATGGCATGATCAGTTCACTGCTACTTTTTAATTCCTGGGTTCAAGTGATCCTCCCACTTCAGCCTCCAAAGGAGCTGGGACAGGTGTGAGCCACCAAGCCCAGCTGAAGACTATTACATCCTTATTAAACACCATTTCCCAAGTACTTTACATGGTCCTGAGCTAGAGTTCGGTCTACTCAAAACTCCAAGAAATAAAGGAGGCTTTGCTAAAACGTATCTATCCAATTTACAATTTGTTTTCTTCCCCCAAATCCTGCTCTGCCCTGCCTGTCTTCTCCAGCCAGCCATCATTTTCTGAAAATGAAGAACCATCCCTACCAGCAGGTGGAGGCATGGAGCAGCTATCCAAAATTGCTACTCAAGATTATAAGCAGACCTACAGGTCAACCACAAAATCAGTGGAAGAGGTACCTTGTAGGAAACCTGCCAGCAGCTAGAATAAAGCCCTGCAAGCTCAGAAGGTTCATCTACAAACTTCGTTTTTGTTTCTTTGCTCATATTTTGATCCTATGAACACATAACTGAATGCAAATTTGCAAAAGTATCACTTATTTGTGAATAACATTTTTTTTTTGAGTCTGGGTCTCACTCTGTCATCCAGGTTGGAGTGTAGTGGCATGTTCATGGCTCACTGCAGCCTTAAACTCTTGGGCTCTGGCAATCCTTCCACTTCAGCTGGGACTACAAGCACGTGACACCATGCCTAGTTGATTTTTTTGATTTTTTTTTTTGATCTTTTATTTTTTGTAGAGACGAGGTCTTGCTATGTTGTCTAGGCAGGCCTTGAACTCCCAGGCTCAAGCAATCATCCTGCCTCGGTCTCCCAAAGTGCCTGGATTATAGGTATGAGCCAGTGCACCTGGTCTGAATAATCTTTGAAAAGTATATTTGGCAACAATCTAAAAAAACAACAAAGTCTATGTTATTTTCAGGCAAGAACAGACTACTTAAATGTGGTAGAGAATAAACTCTAAATTTTCTCTCAATTCAAATTAGCCATAAATGATGAGCAATTCATAGCCAGAATTTAAAAGTTTTGAATTATTTTTAAATTAGAAGACTCAAAATTTTTGAGGGTTTTTTTTGTTGTTGTTGTTGTTGTTTTTTTGGTGCCGGCCAAAGGGAATTTAAGATATGAAAAGATTTTTAGTCAAGAGACTTCTAACAAAATTAGGAATAGATTTTATAAACATATAAACAAATGTGATTTATACAAAGAAAATTAAATTCCTTAAGAGGGTCTGCATGCAGTAAAGCTTCTTCATCATCTAAATTTACTAGGTGTCGATAGTCCAATTAACGGCTAATGATTCTAGACAAAAATGTGAATGAAACTAAGTTTTGTCCACTTCCCTTTGCTTCAGCTCTTCTCTTCCCAAACTTGTCCCCACATCCATCCTCAGAAAAGAACTCAATTCTCTAAAACTTCTCTGGTCCTTTCTGAAGGAAGCAAAGAAAAAGAAAAAGTTGAAAATTACTTCAAAGAGAAGGAATGACACCTCTCCCTCTTTCCACTCAAAGTGAGCTTCCTAACTCCTGTGAAGGACTTGGTATTTTATCTCTTGCAGGACACTTGTGTCTAAAAGGGAATTCCTGAGTAGACAGCATGTACAGCTGATGGAACTCTAGGCATAGCAACAAAGCTGCAAAATCCGGGTTTACAAATTATACTTCCTAAAGTGAATATGTTCGTGACAAATTAAAAACTAGCAACTTGGCCGGGCTCGGTGGCTCAGCCTGTAATCCTGTGCTTTGGGAGGCCGGGGTGAGTGAATTGCCTGAGCCCGTGGGTTCGAGACCCGCCTGGGCAACTTGGCGAGACCTCATCTCCACAATAAATCAAAAAATTAGCCGGGTGTGGCAGTGCACGCCTATAGTTCCAGCTACTTGGAAGGCTGAGACGGAAGGATCACCGGAGCCCAGCAAGTCGAGGCTGCGGTGGCCGGGAACGGCCACTGCACTCCAGTATGGGCGACTGAGTGAGACTCCAACTCACAAAAAAAAAAAAAAAAAACTAGCAACTCAAACACTCTATCAGAATTACACTCCCACTCCCAATACACTATAGATTTACATTAATACTATATTTGAGCATAAATTTGAAATATAAATACGTATTAGCTCAGGAGTTAAAGCTAAAGCATGATAGCATTATATTTAAATCCAAATTCAAAGCATTTCTGAAAGCAGAAATGAAACCGATATCCCAAAGAAACAGGTGTTTTGGGAGTGGAGAGGAAGGAAGGTCTCAGAAATATAACCACTTCCCTTGGGGTATTCCACTGACTCTCCACACTATCTCTTGTATTGGTTTGTGTACATAAATTCATAAAGAGGCTACTGCTATGCTAACAGAGTAAAGCACATTTACATATTGGTGTTGGATCTATAACCGCCCTTTAAATGAGCACAGGATATGCAAAAGGAAAAATACAAACAGTACAAATGATTCTTCAGAAAGCATACACTTTTACTACAATTTAAAACAATCTCAGGGTACCATAATGCATCCATTAAAGTAGCAAAATGTTTATAAAATATCTAATAATATATGACTGGAGATGAAAAGGATACAAACCCTTTCAGAATAATATGATTCCTTTAAGAATATCAAAAAAATGTCTTTACCTTTTCACCCAACCTAGTAATCTTAATTATTCTAAAGACTTTATCAAACATGCATGACGGTATTTATTAAACGGAGTTTTGCGCACATCAACAAAAATCTAAAACCACAGATGTTCAGCATTTCATAGATCAGCATGACATCATGCCAATCTTCGTTAAGACAATACATCTACTGGTAATTTGGTGATATGTACTAATTATTTGTTGCAACTCTTCTGTGAAAAAGATAAAACAAATTTTAAAAAAGAAAAAAAAAGACAGTACATCTGCTCTGCCAATACAATAGCTACTAGCCATATGTAGTTATTTAAATAAAACTGAACTAAAAATTCATTTCGTCAGCCATACTAGCCACATTTCAAGTGCTCACTAGCTACATATAGCTTGTGACTATTATACCAGATAGTGCAGAGAACATTTCCATCATCACAGAGGGCTCTATTGAATAGCTCTGATCTACATATCCACATGAACCATCCTCTCTTCATCCCCTACATTCAACCATTTGTCTAGAAACATCTGCTTAACCTTCAGATCGTGGCCTAAGCCTTAACACCTATGTGAGATTTAATCCAGAAATTTAGGTATACTTTCTTTGTAGTCTCAATATACCTTGATAACACCAATTATACCACATATAATCACACTATTTTTCCCATCACAATTCTGTAAGTTTCCTGAAAGAGAAACCAAGGGTTTTTTGAACTATGCTGACACATATAGGGCCTGATAATTTGTCATACACTAATAACACTTCTAAAGACAAGAAAGAATGGAAATAATGACTACAGTTAAAAAAAATGTTTGTGTATAAGGAAGGTAATGCATACAAAGGAAAACTTGATTAGGTTAGCAGGGTTACAAATGATTTTTTTAAAACTACTACAGGTTGAGTATCCCTTATCCAAAATGCTTGGGATCATAAGTGTTTCAAATTTCAGACCTTTCTGGATTTTGGAGTATACACATATACGTGAGATATCTTGGGGATGGAACCCAAGTCTAAACACAAAATTCATTTATGTTTCATATATGCCTTAGATACATAGTCCAAAGACAATTTTACGCAATCTTTTAAATAATATTGTGCATGGAACTAAATATGTACACTGAACTCTCAGAAAGTCACTACCTTAGCCACTCATGTGGACAACCTGTGGTTGTGTGGCATCACCATCATTTCTGACTCTGAATTCATATGCTACAACAGCAATAATGAACAACAACAGGCTTTCAGAAAGTTTCGATTTGGGTGCATTCTGGATTTGGGATTTT
The DNA here is from genome assembly GCF_000164805.1 of Carlito syrichta. NCBI lineage: Eukaryota > Metazoa > Chordata > Mammalia > Primates > Tarsiidae > Carlito > Carlito syrichta. The sequence continues at coordinate 966,192 of NW_007253282.1, forward strand.
CAGATTAGGGATAATCAACCTGTAATTCTTTACATTTTCTCAATACCCCTGATATTTTGTGAGTAAATATTTAAAATCGTTTCTTTAAAAAAAGAAAAAAAGATATGCTAAATTAGAAATCAAGTGTATTAAAGCATACATTTACATGTTAGATTCCAGTATTTTGTTCAATAACACAACAAGATTTTTAACAGAGTTTAAAAATTAAACCTCAAATTTTTAACCCAAATAAGATTTGTTTCCAGTGCATAGGAAACCTGACTGAATCATCCCAGTTGCAGTGCTGTGGCATTCCCATCAGGACATTGATTCACCTTCCACGCTTACTGAGCACGTACCTATGCAAAGCACCATGGATACAGTGATGAAAAAGACATAATTTCTGCCTTCACAGTATTTTTTTTCTAAATAACATTACTCTGAAAGATAAATCTTTAAACTCAGCTATCAACAGTAGATATCCAAAAACAGGAAAGAATAGATTTCTTAATAATTCAAAAAACTCACATTAACCATTTGAAAAAGTACACAACCTGGTTTAAAATAAAAAATTAATGCCTCATTTACTTGGCATCTTTGGAAGAGGTGGTGTTCCACATTAATGAATTTTTCTGATATCGCAAGCTTGTCCATTTAAGCACCAATACTTAAAACTCTTTGGCATGGAAATACCGTTTTTTAAAAAATAGCACAAATCTTTCAACTTTAAAAAGCAGATTCTATTAAATGTTATTCTGACTAATAATACTGTGCTGTAAAACACACAAGCCCCTGAATTAAATGTCCCTGCAATGCCTATGTAAAAGTTGCTGGCTTTGAAGAGTTTTTCTTCTAATCTGTAGCTTTTAGTGTGTCAGCTGTCAACCTTTGCTGCTATCAGTGTGAACAGACTCTAGTGGCCTCCCACTCCATCTCAAATTTGCTGCTACTTGGAAAACAAGTTTGTTAGAATTTTACCTAAAACACACTGGCTTGAGAGGATCTCCAAATAGATTTTAGTTGCTCAGTCTTTTCTTATTCCTGGATCTGTTACAGTCTGCAGCTACAAATTCCAAACCAAATTTTGGGTAAATAAGTCAGTCCTACCTTGATTTTCTTACATTGTTTTTATATTTAAAACTGATGATCAGGCAGAAATAATTTCAACACCTATTAACTCATTCAAAAAATATTTATTAAGTACCTACTATGAGGTGGGCTCCAATACTATAGTGAAAACAAAGAACTGCAAAGATTGCTAGTTTTGAGCATATTTTAAAATAGAAAAACTATAATTAAAATAACTATTCTACTTAATGTCTCCTAAAAAAGAAACAGTTTTTTTTAAGTCTCTTAAATGAAATTACAAAACTATCTAAACTTTTTAGTTTCTTTGTCTTTAAGGTAAGAAACTAAAAATTCAAGGGTAAAGAAAGCATTTTATTTAACCAAATACTTACTTTCAAGCTCTGAATAAGGTTCCAAAGTTTTCTGCCTCCTTTTTTTATATTACAAATTCCTATCTAACCCCGAAGAAATCAATACCAACATGTTTATTAAATGATATACAAAGTCTTGATAATGATAGCCATATCCATATCAGCATAATGTCATAATGTTGATCAGAAAAAAAGTGCTAATTCAGAAAAATTTCTGTCCAAAGTTTAAGGAGTTTCTACGTACTTCACTTTGGGGTTCAGAAATTTTAAAAAAATTTCACGTGTTAGTAAAATATGGTGTAACTCTACAATATTTGCTTTATCTTCAACAATCATATTTTTAAAATTCTATTACTCATTTAAATCTAAATCTTGAATCAAGAAGAAGTGGAGCCTAAAATTGGTCTCTGTGGATTAATTAAGACATCAGGTAAAAGCCTGGCATCAGCCTTTTTTTAATCCCTTGGAATCTTTCTTCTCATTCATTTTCTCCTCAGAGAGCACCAGAAAGTTATTTGTATTTTATAATTTTATAAATAATCAGTGATTGCCGTTATTATTTAGCTGGAACTGGAAATGAGTTATTAGTCACGTGCCTGCTGATCTGAAGAAGTAAAATAATATTTAGAATTGAAAAACCCACTACTACTATAAACCTTTAATTACTAATATTAAAAACCTTTTTCAGCAGTGCATTAATATCTCAACATTAAATCTAGAGCCTGAAAGTGTCTTAAGTAGTACGAAAAAGGCAGGTCAAAGATCTAACCTTCAAAATAAATAACAATGTAACATTATTGTAAGTGACACAATATTATAGTAATTTTTACAAATCTGCTCTGACCTTATTAGCATACCACTTTATGCTATGAAAGAAGTTTGAGTTAAATAAGAAAGGATTCAGAGAGAAATCCCTATATAGGCTCTTGCTCTCTCTGTAAACACTTTAGGCAAAGAAGCAAATGACAAATATTTACTGGACACCTATTACAGCAAAATCTCTACCAGGTGCTATCCACACTACCTGTAAAAAAAACACAGACCTTGCTCAAAATACAATATAACTAAGAGAGAAAATAAACTCCCCCAAAAGATACTAATATTAACCAACAGGAAAAATGTATTTGATTTTAAAAGTTATCATTAACATGTGATTTCTAGCAGCGGAAAGTGAGGGCACACAGTTCAGATATAAACAACACAAAATTCTTCCTGCCTCCCTGTTTTAAGTCTGGCAATCAAAATTAGCCAGGACTAAGGAGTTGGTCAAAGCATCCCCAGAGAAAAAAAAAAAAAAGCAACTGGTACTGGAACATTCAAAACAAAGTCTTCCTGTGAATGCTCATCAGTAGTTTCTCTCCCCAAATCTCCTTACCAAATTAAAAAAAAAAAAAAAAACCTGATTCCTGGCTATGTACTTTGCAGACTAGATCCTACGCTAAACACTGAAGGCCCATCCACAGAAAAGAAGAAGTTGGGGAGAAGACGGCAGCGGGGCATCCAGGCCTATTGTTCAGAGAGAACCGCAGGACCAGGCGGGCACCGCAGGGCGCGCGGAGCGGTGGGAGGAGAGGCGCGAACCCCGCACAGGTGCGTAAAGGAAGGGGGATGGACAGGTATGGCGGAAGGCGGGGGTGAATAGGTGTGCTCGGGGGCCACCGCTAAGGAAGAAGGACCCAACTTACAGGCGGAGGACGAGAACAGCCATTCAAGGCTTAAACCGCTGGGCACCGAGGCTGACGGGGCTGGGAGGATCTGCAAGGACCCCAGAGCCCGCCGGGGTGGGGTTCCGAGGAGGCCAGAGGACCGAGCCTGCCCAGCCGTGAGGATGGAAAGGAAAGGCTCTCGCTTCGAGGGGCCAGCCTAGAAACCCCCAGACAATGGCCAGTGCCCAATGCCCAGGCTCGGGGCAGCGGTGAGGACTGGGGGGCGTTGCGGAGGCGAAGTGGGTGAGCAGAGGGAAACAAAAGAGAGGAGCCCCCGGCGAGGGCCCCCGGCGGCGGCGGTTACCTGCGAGAGCTGCCGGGGATTGGGGCAGCCGAAGAGCGCGGAGCTGGAGCTGAAGCTGATGGCTCCTCGGCGGCTGAGGACGTGCTGGGGGACCGGCCTGTCCAGGGGCAGCACCGGCAGCTGGTAACATACTTCCATTGAATACGCCCGCCCGCCCTGCTGCGGCCGCCGGCCCCTGCGCTGGGAGGGGGCCGCG
>NW_007253282.1:969835-970365 GCF_000164805.1 Carlito syrichta
CTGTTATTTTTTTTTTTTTTTTTTTTTTTTTTTTTTTTTTTTTTTTTTTTTTTTTTATTTTTTTTTTTTTTGAAAATGTCATTTTTATTTTTTTTTAATTTTATTCCATCCCAATTTTTTCTTTTTTTCTATTGCGGGATGTATTTTTGTCGACTGATGCGCCAGTGTCGAGGAAGGGCGCGCGCCCGGCTCCCGGCTCCCGGCGAGGGGGCACGGGGTGCAAGCGAGAGCAGCACGGGCGAAGTCGGAGAGGGAGTCCCGCCGCCTCTGAGCTCCTCGAGCGAGGGGAGGGGCCCGGGGACAGCAGAGGACGAGCGGCGCCGGGACGGAGCACAGTGGTGCGAGAAAAGGCGGCTGGAGCCGGCGGCCAGACCCAGGGCGCGCGGAGTCCGGGACCAGCCAGCAGCTCGGGCCGCCGCCGTCGCCGCCGGAGTCCTGCCCCTCCCTCCCCCGGAGCCTGACTTCACTCCGCCGGCGGCGCGAGCCGGGCGTAATTCACACTTTGCAGCCGCGGACCTTGCGCCAACCAC